>NC_088351.1:3942916-4248333 GCF_036884655.1 Musa acuminata AAA Group
TAAAAAGGGCACCAAAAACATGAGGCTCCCACTAATCTAGTGTCAAGGGAGAAGGACAAATGTCAAAGACATGCTCCAGCACGTAAAAGGAGTTCTGTTCATGGCTTGTATCCATGACATCCACAACCAAGGTTAAATGGTCTTAAAGTGGTTCAGACAAGCTCAGACGATCTCTTTAATTGCATCAATAATATCTTAGAGGTTTGAGAAGACAAATAAGAAGAATGAAGCATGGCTTGTCGAAAGCAATTAGGAGATGCTGGCCTATCGCCCACCAACAAAGTTAAATTATGGAAAATAACCAATTTAGCCACAAATATAGTTGAGGAAGATGGTCCCTATATGAATGCTCAGGTTAATAGATACCAACAGAACTGAAAATGTGCACAGGCACATGTTTAACTAAAAGTGGCACTTATTATGCTGATTAGAAATAAATTTAATGGAGTTTGCAACTTTCAACAAAATTTTACCCTGAAATACAACACTGCTATGAAAGTTTATACATGCATGACAATCAACAAACAAACATATTTAAATGCTTCACACAAATAAAGATAATTGACTTACCTCTTCTGGTGCTACTCCAGCATCTTCAAGACTTTTCCTGATACAAGATGAAACTCCAAGACCATCAGCTCTAGGATCTGTCATATGATAGGCATCACAGTTCACAGCACCTCCCAGATACTCAGCTATAATTGGTGCATCACGCTTCATTGCATGTTCAAGGCTCTCCATGACCTGTTTTTCAAGAAACATCATAAGAAACAACAAAGGGCAATAATGAATATATTGATGAACAAAATATCTGCGGAGTACATCTCATGTGTCTAGCCATAACAGAAAATTAATATCTAGTGTATTATGTATTTTGCCTTGTATGGTAATTTGACACATCACATATCCAATATCCAGCAAAATAACTAGGCAGACACCAATAAAGTTGAAAATTTTAAAACCTTGATATAACTAAACAAAAATGTTATGTTTGTGCGTTTTCTGTTGCTCATTCCAAGCATTTCTCAAACTAACAGGAATAAACAATTCTACGAACTCATAATAACCATGCACTGGCTTTAATTCTCTGTCACATACTGCAAACATGAGAATAGATATCAGGTGTGAACAAGCTTTCAGGTACAAAGTTTGCTATTGCTTGTTAAACCATCACTTACACTTTTGAGTTTGTGTTCACACTAATTACACATTGGTGCCTTCATGAATCATGATTCAATGAATCATTTTAGCAGTTAGGAAATAACATGACCACAAAAATTAGTCACCAACAAGAGTAAGTTGCAGTAAAATGTGGTGGGATTCGTATGAATAGTACACTAAGACTTGCTTTCACCAGTGAACGATTGAGAGTGCTATCAATATAAAATGAGGACCAGTCCCAGTGGTCTGGTAATGTTCAAAGAGAAACATAGGGGCAGGAAGCAAATTTAATTTGGTGGCTCAAAGAGGGATAGAGAAAGACAACTATAAAGAGATTAACAATCAGTAAAATTTAATATACAGTTGGAAACTATGGCAATTCCTCTACAATATGTGAAAATGCAATATTTGAAGATCATGTTATAAAAGGTTTATTTATAGTCCATGGTATGGGAGATTTCACTTACACTTTTGTTATTTGCTGAATACCCTGACTAATTTTGTAAAACATAGCATAATGTTATTTGCTGGAGGAAGGAGAGGGCAGCAGCGATGGACGTAGAGCTTCATTTTGGGTTTGTCTCACTTGGGGTGTGGGGGGGAGAGGGGGATTGTTGTGTTAGGATACATCAGTTGGTTCGATTGAATCAATTTGCTCATCCAATCGAACTAGGCTTGAAACCAAACCCAACTTCACTCAGGCGCTCACTTGAGGCACTTGGCGCCTGGGCTTAGGTGAGCTCCGAGTGCCTTTTGAAAACACTGACTCACAAGTACTGAAAAGAGACAAAAATGGTACAATATTTTCTTAACCAAATATACATATATGGACAAGTAGGAAAAACTCATGGAAAATTATTATAAGTGAAAAAATTTGTACCAAAAGAAATGCATAAGCATGAAAAATGTCTTAATTATTTCAGCTCAAGAACTACCCATTGGAAAAGCTATATTCAATTTAAGAAACCAAGCTATTAGTTAAACATAAGGTGCACAACATGAAAGATACCATGTATATGAAGATACATACCAACACACCAGCACCTTCACCCATAACAAAACCATCTCGACCTGTGTCCCATGGCCTTGATGCAGTTTTTGGATCATCATTTCTCTGGGACAGTGCTCTACAGGCGACAAACCCACCAACACCAATAGGAATAATGGCAGCTTCAGTACCCCCAGCAATCATTATATCAGCCTCACCTCGACGTATATGGTTAGCAGCAGCATAAAAGCAATAGTTGGAGGTTGCACAGGCAGTTGAAATGGAGTAATTTGCGCCCATAAATCCAATATCCATAGCAAGTAAGGCAGAACCCATGTTTGTTATAGCATAAGGAATGAAAAATGGAGTTATTTTCCTATGGCCTTTCTCTATAAGAGCCTGAACACCATCGGAAAACACTGTAAGACCACCCATGCCTGTGCCAACAAGCACACCTGCTCGAACCTTGTCAATCTGCCAGCAAAACATGGTCATTGGCATAGGATTAAGTGAGTAAAGTAAAAGATGGAACATATACACTATATGACAAATTGTATTAAGGTTATAAACCTTTAGAGAAAACAAAATGCACAACAACAACAACAGACCATAATGTTCCAACTGTTGGGGTAGACAAAATGGTACTTTACCTCCATTAGCTCTGCCAAGAGCAGTATCACTAGTCAAACTTAGAACGATACTGATGCTTGATGGCAACTGAACCAGAAGGCTTGAATGATCTTAGTTTGACCATTATATGCATTATGAGAAAATCCTTAGAAATATCTAAATGCTGAACTAATGTGGTAGCAACATGAGGAAGCCAAGCTAGATCGAGGCCAGACTTTTTAGCAGCCGCAAGAAATTGATTTTTAGCCAAAGATCTTCAATCAAGACATGAGGCATCTTATATAAGCAAACACTTAAAATGAGCATGAAAAGACTAAGTTGTCTGAAGTTGAAAGTTAATTAAGCCAGATTCACAGTTAACAGATATGGGAATAGATCACCTTTTACTGAACAAGAAATCAAACTAACAAACTATCCTATAACAAGTTGACACTGTGTCCTTAAGCTAACACATGTGGTTCTATTATTCTCATACTTGTGCTGAGGAAACTGACAAAGAGTTGTTTGCAAATGATGAGTTCACTCTGTGCAAATGTCAATTTACCACTTATGTTTCACCCCACAACCTCAACAATAAGTCAGTAAGTGGCAATCTTTCCTTGTTACCATCCATGTTTAAATAATTTCAAAGTTGAAAACAAAGCGACCATCACTAGTGGCATAATATTGCTCAGTTATCCATTCTGGAAAGAAATACTTTCCCTCCTTTCCTTATCTATATATCGACAAAGCACTGAAAAATACCTCCGATGATATTCCTATTATATAGCATTCCAACCGAGAGACAAGAGTTAAAGATAGTAAACATTTAGAACACCATGGTACAAGCCTCTATAGAAGGCTAGATAATGCTCTGAGCTTTCATATAGGGCTTTATCATATCCCCAGCTTTCTGCTCTTGTTTGAGGAACAGAGAAATACAGATGGAAGAACCTGATTTCATTTACCAAAGGTTTGATTTTTTTACGAGAGCAGTACCAACCGTTACCAGAAACATCTTAGAATCTCTTTGACACAACAGCTTTGTATCTTCCAACCCATTATTGATCTTTTCGGCAAGACATGGATCAGAACCAGATCTCCTCTCCGGTCCGTAAAATGTGAATCTTAGACTATACTTCTTAGTGAAATGCGAGGATGCCATACCTTGCTGATTGCTTGGCTGCCGACACCGAGGCCAGCGCTCTCGAGAGCCTTCTTGCCGCTGACAAGGCAATACCTCAGACAGTCATCGAGCCGCCGGTCGTTCTTCCCGTCAATGTATCCCTCCGACGAGAACCCCCTGATCTGCCCGGCGAACCTCGTGGGTAATTTGGAGGCGTCGAACCGGTCGATGGGTCCGATCCCGCTCTCCCCCTCCAGAAGCTTCTCGTAGTACGCATCTACGTCATTCCCGAACACCGAGACAAGCCCCATCCCGGTGATGACCACCCGCTTCTTGGGATCCGTCTCGCGGCGTGGCGCCGCCGCGACGACGGAGGCGCGGATGGAGCTGGCGCCGGCGGGCCGGCGGAGGGAGGGACGTCGGGGGGTGGCGGACGGCGTAGCGGGGGAGAGGCGGAGGCCGTCCATCGTAGGGACGCGGAGGGTCTGCATCCCGGTGCTGGGTAGAACCCTAGAATTCTGGGAGGAGGGAAGAGGGCGAAACGCGAATAGAAATGGGAGCTCGAAGCAGAGGGAGGGAGAATAGGGGAGGCGGAGACGTCGAGGGAGAAGATTTGATGTATTATCGCATCCGACGTTCTCGACTAAACACCAAACATGTGAATCTCCGTTGATAAACGTGAAACGCATTTCACAGAGAGCGGGTCCCACGGGCCGAAGTCTTTCTGGAAGACAGCGGATCCGAAGCCCTTGTGTGGCGATTCGGTTGGTCCGCCGGAACAGAGGACAGCGATCTGAGCGGGGCCGGGCCGGGCCGGCCGGCTATCGAGGCGATGAAGCCGATGTACCGCGTTTGTGACGTGGCTAAATATGATTGACTGCAAGCAGCTATGAGGGCTGGGCGAGCCTTAATGTGGTTCACCAGACACATTGAATGAGCTGATCCAGCCTCATTCATGTCCCCATGTAGGAGCAATGTTCCGGAGGAGCATCATAAGTGTACTTCTTCACCGACCTTGTTTATGGATTCGGGTATTTACCGAGGCAAACGCGTCACAACGAGCCGATTCGTACCGATAAGTCCAGCCCAGTAAAAGGTAAGAAGGACATCTCACAAAATATTCTTCTGAAAATAATAATAATATATAAAATAAGATTTATTCGCAGAAAATGGGCGGCGCCACTTCCATAGCTTAACCTCCGCCGCCATTCTGCCCAAACCTTCTAGGAGCTTCCAGAACCCTCTCTCGTCTGCTCCTCAACAGCTCCTGTCACTCAATTACCTGATCCAAATTGAAAATAATCTAGGAAGTATGAATTTTGTTTCACGGATATAAATATTAACTGTATCCAATAATAAAATTTCTTTTATTATTATTGTTGTTATCATTGGCGCAAAATTAGATATTTGTCTTCCTTGATGTTGTTTTGGATCTGGATTCGGGTTGGATTCTCCACGGATTTGGATTTGGATCTACGAAATTGACATGCACCATGTGCTCGTCAGTGATGGATACGCATACAGCAGCATGAGGGCATAAGTCAATGCGGTCATGCAACGAGTTGACTCGCTTCGGTTTGACTAATAATCATGCGAGAATATTACTGTGCAAACCCTCTCGTTGGGAGGACGACGACTCTATTTCGTGTGTCTTCCATCTCCTAATTGTGGCACGAGTATCATATCCTCCGTTATTAAGGACGAGTCTTCTTTCCCACAATATAAACACAATAATTAATAATCATCAAATTTTTTTCATATCTCACAAAAATAAATTATGTTAATTGTCAGAAGGGAAAAGAAAAAAAAAGAAAACAATTATTTTAATTCTATGTGCATTATAGTCCTATTTATAGGGTGAAAAAGAATAAATTCAATCTAGAAATTAAAGGATGTCAAATCCTAATTATTCTGTGAGAATCAGGAAAGTGATATGAGATCCCTTTTATATATTAACTTTTAATATATTCTTATAAACTTAAAGATGATTTAATATAAATCAGCTTAAAATTTAAAAAAAATTAAATCTAGAATTAGTCGATTAGGTAGGATCTCAACTATGCTTAATGACAAAGAGTTGTGCTGAACGATAAAGATGAAGAGAGCATGATGTGTTTGATATATGGTTTGTAGTAGATAAGGTATATCGTGTGATGGAATAATACCGTGCATAGTAGATCATTGACGAATAATACCATGCATAGTAGATCATTGACGAATAGAGGAAGATCGTCGTCGTATGAAGAAGGTAGAAAAATCATTGTCGAGTCGGAATGAGAAAGACCATGGATCCATGAGAGAGAGAGAGAGAGAGAGAGAGAGACTTCATTTTGGAACAGTAGAATCGATCCATCCCACGAGGGGAAATGTGGGGTTTTTCCTTTGTAGCCAGTGGACTCCACTGTTACTTCCAGTTTGACTTTCTTGCGTGGTCGGTCCCCGCGTGAGACCTTCACACTGTGAGCCGCCATTGGCCTCCTCCTTCCTCCACCCTCCCGTGGACACTTGCACTTTCTCTCACAGTTTATGGTTCACCTGGTCAACTGGGTGATACGAGCGGTGCGTCAAGTGGTTGGAGAAACATTGTTCTTTTCTGGAGAAGGTGCACGCGCACATCGCTTCCCAATCGACAACCCCAGTCGTCCTAACTCCACCGCGGGAAGCTCGCCTTCGATTTCCCTACCACGCGCTTCGCTGCTACGATGTATATGACCCCATGACGAGCCCTTCCCGCCATCGCCACTCTCGCCGAACGTTTGGGAGAACACGTTGCAGGTCGCCCGAGGAGAGGAGACGATGGAGCGGGAAGGACGCGGGGCGGCGGCGGGGGAGGAGAGGCGGTACAAGGGGGTGCGGCGGCGGAAGTGGGGCAAGTGGGTGTCGGAGATCCGGCTCCCCAACAGCCGCGACCGGATCTGGCTCGGGTCTTACGACTCACCCGAGAAGGCCGCCCGGGCTTTCGACGCCGCTGCCGTGTGCCTCCGTGGCCCCCGCGCCCGGCTCAACTTCCCCGATTCTCCTCCGCCCTGCGCCATGCAGCCCCTCTCCCCGCAGCAGATCCAGGCCGCAGCTGCCCGCCATGCCGCGACACCGCCGTCGCAGCCGAGGCTTGCTCCCACCGCTGGGGAGGCCGGGAGCGGGGAGCCGCTGGACTGGTCGTTCATGGACCCGCAGCAGGCGGCAGCCTCGGAGGAAGGCACCGAGTTCCCAGCCGCGATGGACGACTACATGTACGACTTCTTCTCGCCGGCGGCGCCGGCGGATGTGGTGGAAGATCACGGGGCCGTCGACTTCGGGTCCAACTCTTTCCTCTGGAGTTTCTGAAGAGACGCTGCACCATAAGGAACTGCACGTCGCCGTTCTGCACATCGTTTACTTATATTCGTTCAATTGTTCACTAATATATATATATATATATATATATATATATGATTTGTCATAATGCTATACAAAATTTAGGATCATTCTTTAGTGTAATTCCAATGATATAGAAACTCTGATTACTTATCATCATAGCAGTCGTTTTAGTGAGAGATAAAACAACTTTACAAACTCAATAAATCCACACTGAAATGTCAACTTTTGATTAACATAATATTTGGTGCAGCATACTAATAAAAAAAATTGGTAACTTAAAAGAGCAGACAAAATGACTAAGAGAAGAAGAAAAAGAAGCAGAATGTAAAATTCTAGCAGCCAATCTCAGTTCTTTAAACATAGCTATGAGTGATATGGAAATTGCCTGTCTAAATTTTTCCTCACTCATTTTAGAATGGGTTACCAAAACTATGACAAGAGAGTGTCAAAAGCAATGAGAGACACACACACAAACAAAGCAGAGAGAAAAACAAAAAAGTGCCCCATGTTTCATTTAGTTTCCATTATTTCTTCACTTTAGAATGGGTTACCAAAACTATTTTGCTACTCTATCAAGCATCAGCACAAATGCAAGAGTTTATGACTTTGGAGTGCTTCTATGACAATTAAACAAGAATGTTCTGTAAGATTTGAGGTTCATCATGGCTTGAGGCACAGGAAGATATGGTAGTGAATTGAGGTCCAGATCCTCAAATCAACAACTAGACTGCACATGCATATGATGAGACAGATTAAAGATCACCATCTAGATATCAAAACTATTTTCAGCTTCAGCTCAATTTTTTTTTCTGAAGAACCTAAAGGTGGCAAATTTGGGGTAGAGGGAAACAGAAGACAGATCAGGCTCAGCTGTCCGCGAAACACCGCAGATGGCCATTGGCAGGAGCAAAAGGGCATGCTGCGAGCGGACAGCTCAGCTGCATTCGAGAACACATGGTCCGAATCATACTGCTTACATGGTGATATGCCAATAGTATGCTGGTGCAGGATAGCAAGGAAAGTCTTACAACATGAACACTTCTCATTGGAAACTTGATGATGTCTAGGACACATGACAAGCAGCAAAGCTGGGATTATGTTCATTTACTTGTAAATCCACAATTGCACAAGTTCAAATTGAAATAGTCTGAGCCCAAGACTCTAGCAGCAAACACTAAGACAGATTTTTTTGTCATGAAAAGATACCCTATCTTGTCACCATCAGGATGATAAAACCACTGGAAAGATACAACATTGTTTGTCTCAGTGGAATGATGTGAAATTTGAACTTGGAAGCTTTATAAGATTTGCTATATAGAAGGTTTCATCACAGAAATTGTCAACCATTTTGTGGCTCTCATAAACCCACTATATAGAAGGGTCGACATGACCAAGGCCTCATATTAGATTTATGAAGTAACCAGATGATCCCCACTTTATGAAGAGAAATTTATTCATGTTACAGCAAGAATACAAAAGGACAAAAGAAAGATGCAGCATTTACATCTAAGGAAAAGGATCAGAATTAGCAACATACATACAACCAACAGAACAATCAGATCAACCGTTGTTGGAAGACTTGGTCAGGTTGTCGCTGAGGTGTACTGATTTATGGATGGAAAACCTAATGACACATAAACTCACCAAATGGTTTGACTTCATACCTCATAAAGCATGATAATGGTAATGAGAAAAAAAAAGAACCTTTGATGGACAACATGAGAGGCATCCACTGCAGCAAAGCAAAAGATGGATGGAAAATTGTCATTTGTATTCTGTGCAGATAATGTCATAGATCCACGGGCACAAAAGGGAATCCTCTTACTAAAGTTAAGACATAGAGACCACTGAAGACAGTATGACTGGGATTAAATCCTGACGTACAAAATTGGTTCCCCTGAACTCCTTGCAGTCAAGTAAACCTTGAAAGCTGCTAGTCCTCACGAGCCTGCGAAGGCCTTGATGGATTGGACTTCAACTAATTTATTGACATCCGGAGCTCAGGAAAAGGATCACCTATGTGATATATCACCATAAAAAAATTGATGAACTCAAGATCTTAAAACATGCTGATCCAAATACCAGTCCTCAGCCAAGCTTCCATCACCAATAGTCATTACAAGAGCAAATACCATCCTCAAAATGGTGGAAGCGGCTCCGATCCCTCACGATTATTCTACGACCATAGACCTTTGAAATAAGCTTTATCGAGGAGTGGCAATCCCCACAAATGCGCAAGTTTTTCACGATATGCAATGTTGTCCCTGAGCTCGTGCTGATCAAACCAAAGGCAATAGCTATCTTCTCACTGTGGTAGAACAGTGTGCTCTTCTTCTTTTCGTCTTCAATGTTGAGCAAAACTTGCGCCGTGTCTGGTACATAACCTGCCTCCTGTAATTTGACAGACATCTCTTCTAGCATCAAATAGATCTCCTTGGTTCGTGGATGGGTGTAATCTTCCACCACAAACTCATGAATCATGCCATCGATAGTAATCCAACTGCATCCTGGATCTTTCCTTACTTCCAATTCCTTCATCGTTAGTCTCAGCTTAGCCACGGTATCCCACTCCCCTAAGGAGGCAAAAAGGTTTGAGAGGAGTACATATGAGTCACCATCATGAGAGACGAGTTCCATGAGGCACTTTGCAGCACGCATTCCAATCTCGACATCGCCATGCTTTTTGCAAGCTGCTAGGAAGGCCTTATAAATTACATCATCTGGCTTCACAGGCATGTCAACTACAAGCTCCTCAGCCTCTTCAAGAAGCCCTGCACGACCGAGCATATCAACGATACACCCATAGTGCTCAATTCTAGGGCTTAGCCGATAGACGTTGACCATTCGGTTGAAGTACGACCGACCTTCATCCACCAAGCCCGCATGACTACAAGCATTCAGAACTCCAATAAAAACAACATCTGATGGTACAACTCCAGCTTTCTCCATCCTCTGAAAATAATCCAGTGCTTCACTTGCCCGCCCGTGCAATGCAAGCCCACCAATCATCGCGCTCCATGTGATTGGATTGCGCTTTGGTAGGCCTTCAAATACCTGAACAGCCTTGTTGATGTTTCCGCACTTGGAGTACATGTCAACTAGAGCCGATCCTAGAACATCATCCACCTCTATAACATTCTTTTCTGCATATGCATGGACCCATTCACCCAACTCAAGGGCACCTAGCCGTGAGATTGCAGGCAGAACGCTCACCAGAGTGACATAATTGTGTTTCACGCCTTCCAATTGCATCTTCCTGAAAACACAAATCGCCTCCTTAAAGTGACCAGTCTGTGCAAACTTAGATATCATGCCATTCCAAGAGATCACACTTTTATTCGCCATTCTGTCGAACACTTGCCTCGCTTCTTCAACCATGCCAAGCCTAAAATATCCATCGATCACAATGTTATGCAGCACGACGCTGGATTCGCTCTCAGGCGACAGGGAACTCTTCTCAACCAACTTCCGAGCATCTTCCATGAACCCACAACACGCGTACATCCTCACCGAATTGGTAAGGACAAACGCGTCATCGTCCCACCCCAACTTGATGACTTGTCCATGGACCTGCCTCCCTTCTCGGATCGCTTCGGCGCGAGCGCAAGCCTTCAACACGGAAGGAAAGGTGTATCGGTTTGGTCGGGCGGTCTCGCAGAGGAGCATCCGGGAGAAGATCAAAAGGGACTCGGAGGGGTGGCCGCCGTCGCTCTCGGAGTAGGCCCGGATGAGGGTGTTCCAGGAGAAGCAGTTGGGCTCCGGCATTTGGTCGAACACCCGGCGGCCGTAACGAAGGTCGCGATGTTCCGAGAGGACGGAGGACCTGAGGACCTCGGCCGCGACGAGGGGGTCTCCGAAGAGGCCTGTTTTGATGGCCAGGGCGTGGAGTTGGTGGAGGTCTCGGAGGGTTTTGGAGGTCTTGAGAGAGGATACGAGGGAGGAGGGAGACGAAGAGGGGCAAGTCGGAGGGGAGAGAAGAGGAAGGCATGGCGAAGGGTCGAGCGACGTCGCGATGTTCGAGTTCAAGTTCATTCTGTGACCTCCTTAACGTACTCCATGGATTGAGCACGGAGTGGTGGGTGTCTAATATATATGTGCCCAACTCACTCGATTTAAGCTCATAAAAATATGTAACTCTCATATATTTTTATATTTAACTAAAAAATAATATTGATCATTTTATTCATTATAGGCTTCTCTTTTTTACATAATATTTGAAATAACTCTATCTATCTATCTTTTTTTTTCCTTCCCTTTTCATACGGATTAGTCCATAAAGTTAATATAGTGTTTTTACGCTGTATTATAGTGTTTTCAATAATATCAAAAAAATATTATAATAATATAATAAAATGATGCTATTGGATATTCTGAAAATGGGATATTTTTCGAAAAAAGCAAAAAAAGAATATTCTGAAATTTACCCTAGATGATGACACTTCAACAGTTGTACCTCTCTTTTTTACCTTAAATTATGGGCGCAGAATAATGGCCAGCGTTGGGTGGGTCCACAGTGGGCCCCACCTTCTGTTGGCTCGTTCAACACATGCTTTCCCTTACCAAAATAAATATCTTTCGTACAGCATCCGATGGCTTCTCCTTCACTCCACCGCTTTGCTTTCCGCTTTACTCGCCTCAGCGAACACTTCCAATCAGGTACTCCACCGACGACAAATAGCCACCTCAATGGGCCATGAAGCAAGACGGTCTTCTTCAGAGAAGAAGGTGAAGAAGACCGAGCTCTCCTACTACCCCAACGGAGGAAGAAGAAAAGATGAGATTGGCGTGAGTGGTTGAGGAAAGGAGGAATCATCAATAGACACAGGAGGAAAACGTGCAGCTCCCTAAAGTTTGGTCTTCACAAGAAGCTTGCCTTGTAAGTAAAGCCAGCATTGCTTGCGGCCTCGCTGGAAGATCACCATGACACCAAAAGCTGCCTTTTTTTTCTGCTGTTCTTCGAAGATATTATTATGCCCAATGATCCAAGATGTCTTTAAGTAAGTTTAGGTTCAATTTGCTCATATCACTGCCAGGAATCTCAATTCTAGAGATGCTACAGATCTGTATCTTCAAGTTCAAGACAGAGATCAGCAGTTCTAACTGGCAAATAAGAACATTCCCCGACGAGGGAGTTCTTACAAAAATACAAGGTTACATCAACCAAGAAAAACCCAACACTACCACCTCTCTTACTCTGATCGTCCTCTCGCTAAGAGGATGACGATGGAGGCTACAAGGACGACAAGTAGCGGATCTGACAACTGATCACCATAGTCAGATGGAGCTCTGTATCAGTTGTGCCCAACACATCCATATGTCTGCCGCTTGCTACTCTCTGAGCTCTGCTCTGGCTGCGGAGTTTGCCGGCCTAGGTTGAGCCACGACTCTGGCTTGCCCTCCTCCATGGATGCAGAAGAACCATGTACTTGATATGGGGCCTTGGTGTTGATCCTGGAAGATGATAGCAAGGAGAAGAAAAACTTTAGCTGTCAGCTGCAGTAACGTCGTGTGGATCTATTTGGGAGTATCGATTACACACCGGTCCTTCCTCTTCTCGAGGAATCGGTGGAGGGAGTTCCTTCTGGCTATGGGCATGTCTGCAATCCATCAGAAGCAGCTACTGGTCAGTTGGGGGGGGAATTCATCACATCACTTTGCTGGCAATAGATTACCATGACAGAGGAGTCGTTACCTGAAGCATTGGCCTTCGACAGGCTATCCGCAGGGGCTGGCGTCGCCGGACTTCCGCCGGACCGAGGGCCATCAGCTCTGGCAGTGGAGGAGTGATGGGTGGAAAAGCTGAGATTTTGGGGCGCAACGCTTTCTTTGGCCGCCATCTGCATCAGATCCTCGGCCTTTTCGGCTGGGAAATCATCAAAAACCAGCACCTTTCCACCATAGAAGATCGTCAGTTGGCCCTTCTCCATCTTCCTGAAACCATGGTTGGAAGCATCAGATTAAGCTCCCTAGTCATCACATAAAAATCCGTAGCAGAGTCTTACTTGATATCTGAGGTCTTCTTGCCAGGTTCCTCCATGGCTAGAGCACCTGAATCAAGACCAGACTTGTGGGGAAAGAGATCCATGGATTTCGGAGATGTTTGATCCTCTCCCGGCACATCCACCCCTGGCAACAGGCTCATGGTCGCCGGCGCCGGAGATTTACCTGAAAGAAAAAGAAAGATCAGAGTAAATTCTATCTACGTCAATTACTTGTTCAAAGAGCAAAACTGAAGAACATGTAGAACTGACAAATAAGGCGAAAAAACAAAAGGCTTTTAGAGATCCAAAGCTCAAAAAATCTCACCTTTACCCTGTTGATCAAGAGCTTTAGGGGTCATCTCCAAGCCAAGGCCACCCAAGCCGCCCTTCTCCTTCAAGTACTGGCTCAACAGCCTGCACGTCTCATTGAAGTTGGACTTCTCTCCCTTGCTTCTTCCCATCTTCCTCCTCCTCCTCCGCCTCCTCTCTCCTCACCCTTCTCGAGCCTTTTGTTTTATAGAAATCGTGCGTTGGAATCGTCCATTGGGTGAGACGGAAAGCGAGAGAACAGTGCGGCGGAGTCGAGAATCACGTGTTCTTTTCGAAGTGGCTGAAGGAGGGAATTGATGGCGGAAGAAAGAAGGAAGGAGAAAAGAGAGAAAGGAATAATAAGACTTGGAAACACGTGATGCCTTCGACAAACAACAAACGTCGGCCGCAGAGAAGAAGACTGAGAGTGCAGCTGCTGTCACAGTAACACATGCAGTGGGCGTAATCCTCACAAGACTACAAATTAAATATGATGCATTAAATTCTTCAGCAAATATGTTCAGCATTTACTATCTCCAACAAAAATTTGATGCCATTTATTTAACAGATGTTGGATTCTCCGTGAAAATATTTTTTTTAAGCATAAGATATAATTTTTTTTATCAATTTAAAAAATACATTAATTACTTTTTTATTTTTATTATTTTTATTCTTATGTAAGAAATTTTTATTTTTTTCATGAACATCAAGGAATTTATACTTTATTTTAATTATTTTTTTAAGAATTTAAGACGAATGTTATCCTGGTATATAGTACCGAATGGTATCGTCCGGTACGGGCGATACGTATCGATCCGATGACATACCGATACATGGATCATTCGGTACCGAACGAAACATGCTACAGTGTTATGGTATTACACTGTATCGGTGCTACAGTAAAGAATAATATATATAAAACTATTCGATACACCTTGGTGTACCGCTCGATATGTCCTGGTATATCGCTCGGTACGACGGTACCATATCGTATCGAGCCAAACCTCGAAATATCAATACGATACGATATTGCATACCTACCTCGAAGGTAATTATATCTTGGTTCCTTATTTCTTAATATGTATATATATATATATATATATTAATATTAAAAATACCTGTTTTTTATTTTGTCAATTACTAGCTAAAAATGAATCAAAAAAATATATTCGAGCAAAATTATGAGATCGTAAACGGAATGAGAGAAAAAAAAAGAGAGAGATTGACTCGATCATATCTTATTATGGGAAGACAATGTTCCCCGTGAATGGGAGGGAGTTGATGGATTACGCGAGTCAACAACTCTGTCGCTTTGACTTCTGGTCCGTGAGACACGATTTCTTAGAGAAATTATATATATATATATATATATATATATATATATATATATATATATATATATATATATATAATAAACCTATAAAGTCAATTTACAATATATATTTTTAATCCATGTTTTCCACGTCTTTAACGCCAAGTCGTCACCCTATGGATAAACATGAAACACATCACAATCTCACTGTTGCATTTAATGTGGACACGAATTCCGAGAAAGAATCTTAGGACAATAATTTTTATTTTTCTATTTTTAGAACTCTTAATCTGAATGTAATTCACCGAATGACACTATCTTCCTTACAAATGTTTAATGGAAAAAAGAGAAAACTCCCATAATCAGACAAATAATTTCTCGAGCCACCTTCTTCGTCCCCAAAAAGATCTCTCTTTACAAATTTATATAAATAAAATTATCTACTATGTTAGCCAATATAATTAAAAATCATTCCAAATTAAAATAGAATTAAGTGAACGTTAATGATAAATAAACTAAGGGAGGGAGAAAAGTTTAAGCAACGTTTATTTTGAGCGGATAGAAGCTCGTCATTGATGGTAGCAACATATACAATGATTTGATGATGGTTGTCTTTGATGGGATTCTTCAGAAGACATACTATGTCTCACAAACAATTTTTTAGATTTATCTTTGTGGTTGAATAAATTTACGAGTATAGAAATATCTTTGGAGTTCAAAAATAAATTCCAAAGATATGATAATATCAACTCCTATTAATCCAAGATTTATAAAACTATATATATATATATATATATATATATATATATATATATTAAACTTTTTTTATATTATTAGTTAATAGAAGTCTTTGCATCATAATAATTTTTTTTTTATCGGATCATCGATTTAACAAGGATATAATTCTAATTTTTCTATTCGAGGATTATAATAACAATGAATGATTGAAAACAAATTAGGTTGTCATGTGCTATCAATTCTTACATTTCAATCTAAATCGAATTCGACTCCCTCAATCCCTACAATCATGGAACTACCAATCTCTATCTTCATATCTTCCCCAATATCTCACACTCGAGAGAGGACCGTGAGAGGCCACATCACCTTACAACTTTCGAAGAAGACTAATGTGTGTATGGATGGAGAGAAGGGCCTCCTCATTAGGTGTATTTATCATACGTCCACATCTACATCTCATCTCCCAAACAAGCGTGACAAAACAGCATAAATATGTGAAATGTGCCCACCACCCAAAAACATGGCCTTTGGCTATGTGTTGTTTTCTCTTCCTACTATTTCGTGAGCAAGCCATGTGGATTGCTACTCGAAGATTGTTGCCATGTCATTGTCCACGAACAAAATTAGTATGAACACTTGGACCAAAGTCAACAAGAGTATGCGACATCAACATCATCCGTCGCCCTCTTCTTGTGAGACTTGCGGCTCCAATTTAGGTGGATATCTTAATCCAAATTCGAGGGGCCACTTTCGGGTACTCGTTCAAGAAAAATGATGAGATTGCAATTTATGCTATCACAAAGATGCTATATATAAGTCCCACCACATATAAATAATACAAAATAATAGAAAATTGGGTGTTTACGAAAAATGATATGATAAAAAGATCTTCGATTTTGGAGCATCCCATTCTAACATAATTGTACGATGAGTTATGCGTGTAATATGTAAGAAAACTCAAGTTCATGTGATCTTCTTTTCGTTTATTATTTTATGTTTATTTTACGAGATGCTAACCTCCGATTAAGCTTATGTATAATAATATAATATAAAATTCAGATTTAAATAAGCGACGAACAATATAAAAAATGATCTAACTCTTTAACGAACTAATTATATATTAACCTATATAATTAATCATCTTTAAGTTACATTAAGATCCTTATGCTACACATCATGAAAGATCTTCCCGTAGAATCTTAGTTGAAACAGAAGAAAATATTTCAGTAGGAAGAAGACACTGGAAGAAATAGGAGCAAGAATTACAAAGGGAATTACATTTCATAGTTATCATCAAAATTATATCACTTTCATTTAATTTTCCTTTCTCGTCAGGGATCTTGTTTGATACAGCAATGTGCAGGACTGTTCTCTTGCAATGCTTCCCAGTGTAGGTCTGGGAAGAACCCAACAAATGAGAGGTCCCTTACCATTTCCAACAGTAGATGTTACACAGTGAGGCATTTGGATTGATCGAAATAGACAGCATGATAAAGGAGAAGAGTTGATAATGTTAATCTGAAGAGTATCTTCCGGTCTTTGCAGCTTCAGCGGGTTAAACAAAATTTATCTTCTTGGAGAAAAAAAAAAATCTATAGTTCATCGTGCAAGATAATACCTGCATGAAAAAGAGAAGCAAGAGGAAGATAGTATTCATTAAAGAGCATATTTAGAGTTGTTAAACTACCATTATTTTGTAACTTAGCTTAGCAAAATCACTTTGTTATTCCTTTAATGAGACAACAAATACATAGTAATATTTATAGAGAGTAAGAACTGACCAGGTGATATTTCTCCAAAGAAAAATGAAATTTCTCTTGCAGCTGATTGAGGAGAATCTGAACCATGAACACAATTCCTCTCAGAATTCGACCCACACATGGCCCTAATGCTGTAAATTAAAAGCAGAGGTAAGAACGAAGAGAATTAAGTTAATACTTGCAGAATTGTGTGATAGAAAAGATGCAGAGCTCGACATAATGTCTCATGAAGACTGTAAGAACTATGTGATAAAAAGAGAAACCTATCATGACCCCATCACCCCCAATTTCCCATTCTCGCAATCATGACATTCACTTGAACCATAGAATGGAAACCTACCATGACCACAACATGAAAGGACCTTTAAGCATTCAAAGGTAAGGGACTCCCAGGTATCATTGTTCAAGTTTCATCAACCAAGGCAACTGTTCTCCTTGATTATACTAGGGCGATCGAACTTGTTTGCAAAAAATATCATTAACCAAGAAAATACCTAATCTCTCTTGTTGTTCATTTATGCTACATAATTACTGTTTCAGATGTCTGAGTGAGGCACATGGATACAGTATGTTGATGATACATTATGCCTATGAAACTCTCACTTTCTGTTTAGGCTTAGAAAATCAACATTTGCATCCTGAAATTGGGCCTGCAATCCTTTGAGATGCTATCAGCTTTGATCATAAATTAACGCAAAAGCATATTAGTTTACTTGGGTTAGCTTCTGTCTTCAAGCATTCTTTAGTCTTATTACCCTTCAGGCATTTCAGTTTGCTTCTACTTGAAGAATTATAAACCACAAAGAATTGGTCACCTCAAACTTAGAAGTCCGATGAGCAATCTGCCGAGCGGAAAGTCCAAATGCCTCACCTTAGGAGAAAAGTTAATTTGATGAACTTGGTGATATCTGCACTACCCACACACTTCAAATACATTCTCTACTTACTGCAATATGTTATTTAAAAGAAAGACAATATGTGACATGAGTGAAGCTTTGGGATTGACGATATCAAAAAATTTAACAACGGGTGATCAAATAATATGAGGCCGACAATACATGTGGAAACAATACATTTTGAATAGCTACTTGCAATTTTGGCATGAAAAATTGCGTTGACACTGCATATATAATTAGGTTTCATATTGATGGATTTTGGACCTCCATATGAGCCATGTTCCCCCAAAAGCTATTTTGCCATTTGTACCAATCAGAGTTAGTCATGGAACAATTTATGATAAGAAGGAGGGAGAACAAATGTTGAACTATGCAGTTCACTAGAAGCTTCAAGCATTAAGAAAACAGGGTCTAGTGAAAGCTGAGATGAAAATGGAAGTCCTCAAGAAGTTTCTGGGTGAAATTTTGTTAATATGCATTATTAATGATGAACCAGGTGTTCATTACACAAACACCTATTGGGATTGTCTAGACTGATTGGAGTGTTCATTTTTGACTGCTTCCAGCTTATCAAAAAGCTTAAGCTTACAAGTGTGAAAGACTTTAATTAACTACACTCTAATACCCCCCTTCACATGTGACCCGGACGAAGGATAACCGACTTTGCATGTGGACCTAAATGAAGGACAATGATGCAAGCCACAGAAAGTTTAATGGGCTTTGCACATAAGTTCATGTTCGGAAGAAGAAATGGATGAAAAAAATGAAGGAAGAGTTGTGAAGTAAAGAAAGCTAGGATCAAACACATGACCTACTATCTTACTACGATAAAATGTTATCCACCAATGCTAAAAACTTAAACTACTAGAAGCAACAGGGTCTTTTTGTTTATATCATAACATGTAAATCAAGGGAAGTATAGAATAACTGAAAAATTCACTCATTAATTCATGCTTCATGAGTTGTAGAGTCGTTTGGGACGAAGGGGATAAAGAAGAGACGTTAATAGGAGGCTATGTTGTATAAATCTTCACAGGTGGTAGCAACCATTGTGGTGTTCCTCAGTCTCATCTTTTAGTTAGCTGGTCACTCGTTGTCTCCTTCCCCACCCTCCTCTTTCACCTTTTGCTCCATTCCACACAACTGTTTCTGGAAGGTTCTTTATTTTTCTGCTTCATTACACTCTGAAATGAAGTTGATGGGTGCTACCTCTTCGTTGCTAAAAAACAGCATGTACATGCAGGGACAAGAAGCATCAGAATTCAATCTCATGCTACAAGAATATAAGAGGCATTCAAACTCAAATCATCTATAAGTTAAAATACAATAAAGGCTAATTTGGTTAATCTAACCTTATAGTAGTAGACTTGGTGATCAGTTCATTTAACAATCTGTTCTAAAGTTTTCAAATATATTTTTGGTAACATGACAAGATTTATATCTAAAAAAGCCAAAAAAGCTTAAGATGCTCGAGTAATTGTTTTATCAATAGAAACTGATATAATTGTTTATTTTTCTAGCTGGAGAGATAATAAAATAAGAACAAGAAAACCTGTTGGGATGGGAAACTTTAGCTTTTCCGGCATCTGTTGGTCCAATCAGAGCACGCCAATCAGCAATAGCATTAGTCTTCTCAATATCCATTACAAGCACTGGACCACTGTAAGTTAATAATATTTTGCTCATTGAACTAACAAGTAAAATTGAACAGTATTAAGTACAGTAGGAAGAAAAATAATAATAATCGTACTTTAATTACCTTCAAAGAAATCATTGAAAATTTTTCAAAAAGAATTGGATAAGAAATTATTAAAGATCACAGTAAATCATGCTTGTGAAAGATAAAGACAAGACAAATTTATTGGCATCAATTACAGAAAATATATACCATAATGTTCATATATGTAAGTAGGAACTAAGAAGAAGGGTAGTGATGAAACTTATACGAACATACACAAAATTTTCAAAAGAACAGACAAATTTCATAAGGGAATAAGCAAAACGGGAGGGGAAAGTTAAACAATCAAACAGAAAACTATTGCACAAAGATAGAGAAAAAGGACAACATATGTAACCCACTGAATCATTGTAACCAACCTCAATAAAGCAAACACTAAACAAGAAAAATCACAAGAGATGAAGTTGGAAGAAAAAGATTTCATCAGTACTAAAAGAATAAGAAGGTAGGGCATCTAGATTCTGCATTTTTTTTCAGATGTCTGGATGAAACAAACCAATGCAAATGCATATGAATTAATGGACATAGTCCAGAAATATAATCATTCTTTACAGGATTGGGCTGAAACCATTCTAAGCGCCTGAAAGGAAGACTAAGCCTAGCACTTTGGTACTTTTTTGGGCTAAGGATCATGTCCCATACTTGGTTCATCAATCTCTTAGGTACGGGATTCTTTGCTCAAGATTCACAAGTGTCAAATGCATAAACAACAAACACTCTATAGCAATTGAGCATTAAAAGTTTAGAACTTTAAAAATTGCAACACTACATTCACAATATGTTTGCTCACCATTAATAAATTAACTTTCTTGGAAGCAAAAAGAAAATTGTATCATTTCCTCTAAGAAAAATGTATCACTCAGTGTGGTTTTTCTTCTGGAAGGTTATTACTGCCATTCACTTTGTATTCTAAAGATTGCCACGTTCAACTAAAAAAAGGATACAATTCCAGTTGTTGAAAGCTATAATAGGGAAAGACAAGTTTAAGAACAAAAGCAGTGATGCAAGAAAATTTCAAGTTAATACCTTGTCATGTACTCAACAAGATTTGGAAAGAAGCTCTTTTCAGAATGTTCGGAGTAGAACAGTGACACATTTCTCACATCAAGCTGGAGCATCATCTCATGGACTATGACAAATCCAGATTGCACAATAACCTGCTTTATCTGGTTTGTGAAGTTACCACGGATTCCATCTGGTTTTATCATAGCCAAAGTTCTCTCCTTTTCCAAAGCTGCATAGCTCAAAGACCTGAAAATACTCGAGAATTTAATCTGCAGGTCAGTACAGTTATCAACTTATCAGGTATCAAAATGATGTCATCCAGAGTCTCTTTTGCAAAGTCAACCAATTATATTATGCACTAAGATAAAGAATTTTTAATAAAATGTATCAAAATGAAAGTAATTCATCAGTGATCACTAAAGTGTAAATTTCTCCAAAATAAGTAAAAGAATAGTATAAGAAAGAATAGGAGAACAAAAGATAGCTCTAAGTAAAGCAAACTATTTTTTTGTTAGAAGAACAAAAAGATAAGCTTGTATCTCAATGTTAGAATAGGAGAAATTGAAAGCATCAATGAAAACTCTCGAGATAGCTAGATTCATGTTCAATAATGGAACAACTCTAGGCATAAACAGATAGAAGAATGGTAAACGCCCAAATATGAAAACACACACACACACCAAAAATCAAAAGCCAACATTTTTAGAAAGAACCGGAATGACAAAATTAAGCTGACAGCTACCACATAAATGAGAAAGAATCGTTCAATATTCAATAAAAATAAGAATCATGCAGCAATTATGGAAAGAAATTCTGCAATAGCTACAACGTAGTTTGTCAGCTATAGCTATTGCTACATCGTACGTGACAACAAGACCTGGACAGAAAGAGAATCTCAGTTTGTCAACCAACCAATTCTATGATGATGAATCACGTGGACAAAAATAACAACAAAAAGCAAAAGTTATTAATCTAGAAAAAATTCTTAATAAGGTAAAAAAAAATAGAAAGTGTCTTATCATATGAAAATATAGCCAACAAGCCTAAAAGGTTGTATTGCTGAGTGATCCTTAAAGGTGATGAAAGATACCACAATATCACAATCACATACATCAAATGCAAAACATTTATTCCCAAATCAACAAAATAGACCTAATTAACATGAAAAGATTTATAGATATAAGAGCTATGGGTTTTAAGCTAAAAGGTAATCTAACAAAAACAAGCTAACAAATGAAGCAAGTAGATTGATCTTAATATAGTAAACAGAGGGAAGAAAATCTTCTTCTTTTACACTGGGGAAAATATTCCAAACTCATCATGGAAAAGATTATTCAGCTTCGAGAAGGCTCAAATTCACGTAATAGCGAAAGATCGTAAGGTTGAAACTCTGAAACAAATGTCTTGCGTTGTTTCCTCATAACGACAAAATGTGTCTCCACTATTTAAAGAACAAAAAGATACAATTTTAGAAAAGAACAAAAAGAAGATCCAAAATCTTCACAGCCGTTTCTTCAAATAAAACCAAGATGACTCAAACAAGCTCCGTACACTAAGAGAGCAGGAATCTAATTGCAATCACGCAATAGCACACCAGAAGATTCAATTTATCGAAGAAAAATCGAGACCTTAAGCAAAATCCGACAGAATAATATATTTGAAATCTATCTAAAATAAAAAACATTCGAAACAAAATAAACCAAAATCCTTAGAGTAGTATGGCGCAAGACCTGCGGGTTTACTTACTGAAGGAAGAGGATGACGAGGAGGTGGAGAAGGAAGACCGAGATCAGCCGCATCGGGAGCGGAGGGTGATCGGCGGATCAAATCGGGAACGCTTCGCCTTCGGAGGCCATTAGGGATCGCAGCTCAGGTGCCTTGGGTGGGATAACCACATGCGGCCTATCTAACTCGGATCCGAGTCGAGTCCGACCATGATCCGTTTTCTTCGACACTATGGCCCCGATCCGAATCCGATCCAAAGAGGAAACCAAACGGATCCATACGCAAATCCGAATCTGATGCGGGTTAGTTTTATTTATTTATTCATTCATTTTGTTGATTTTAGACAATATTTGCCAAATATGGAATAAATAATGATATATATATTTTGTGGAATTTTATTTTGATTTATTTGAATAATAAAAGAAAAATTGTATGAGATATATGATAAGGTATATTTTAGGTCCAGGTCATGTCACGATCAATGTCACGCCACACAATAGCCAAGTCAGTAAGAGAAGCACTCCCACGCGTCGAGCCAGAATCCGCACCAAGGCGTTGCTTGGTACGTCCCGTCCCGATAAGCCCGGGACGATGCCGCATGGCGTCGTTCCGCGTGTCCCGGGACGACGGTCGCACAAAGGTACTATCTCACCTCTCGAGGATCGACCGTCATGCCAAACCCTCATACAACCGACCCTCGTACAGTAGTATAAAAGTTCCTGACCGGCATCCGACCCGAGGAGAGGCATAAACAAATCAACCCACCAATGACTCGCTCGTAAGAGGGGGCCAAAGTCGGCAAACACTCGACGAGGGTCATACTTGCAGGAAAGCGACCACCCTCGAGCTATGAGCATTCCGACCTTGGAGTCGTCAACCAGCGTCCCGACAACGAGCCGCTAACCGGCATCCGGACCAAGAGACGTTGATCCACTTCCCGACGCCGACACCCCGTCGCAAGGGCTCGATCGACCTCGACGACCAACTCAACCGATCGAAGACTCCCGACATCAACCCGTGGACCCGACCGTGCTGACTCATCAGTCACGACCCATTAGTTCACCAACAATATACATCAAAAGAAATGGTGGAAACTTTGTGGCTACGAATGCTTGAAATAATTGACTTCAAGCCACTGCATCACTCAAGTCGAACCTCGGAAGCTTTGTCAAGCTAAAGAAGAAGAAGAAAGAGCTGCCATCTCCAAACCGTCCTTCCATGGTTGCGAGTGCAAGCTTCTTCTTCCCACGGTGGACTCCTTCATACAACATGGCATAGAGAGAAGAGTGTTTCATCCAACAAAATTATTAGATTTCATGAAAGGGAGGTTGACCTAAATAGAGACATTTACAAGGATTTACAAGGAGATTTGAAAGGGAGGTTGACCTAAATAGAGACATTTACAAGGATTTCATGAAAAGGAGGTTGACCTAAAACGCAGAGAGAGCATTTTGATTTGGATGTAAGAATTTACAAGGAGATTTGAAGAGAAAAAAAAAAAATTAAGGGAAAAATATTTCTATTATCTCATATTTTTTTTTTTGTTGTCTTTCTTGTTTCATGTTAAGCAATTTAATTGTTGGAAAACTAAATAGAGACACTAAATCCCAAACAATTGCCACTTTTATTTGGTTTTACCACGAATCTTGATGCATGTGTTGTGGTCACTCGCTCGACGTTTACCGTCATGTTCTCGGCTTCACCGGGCCGCAGTAGAGAGGCAGCTGCTCGACCGAGCGAGTGAGCTGCGGGTGGAGTCGCTGCCGTCGTCCTTCACCGTCCCCCTGCGAGGGCTGGTTGGTGTTGACCGCGTCGCCCGGGGCGAGTCGAGGCTGCGGCGGAAGAGCTGCCGCAAGGCGGCGATCATGGGCTCGGCGGTGTTGAGGGGCGGCCGCGCGGCGCGGAAGCTCTCGGAGAAGCTCGTGTGGCGGACGAGCGCCTCCTCCGTGGACATCCGCCGGCCCGCGCGGCCGATCTCGTCCTCCACGGCCTCGCCGCAGAGGCCGCACACCCACCGCCCGCTGAACCGCCCCCGGACCGCCTCGACGTACGCCGGCGTGCACTCCTCCGTCAGCCCGCAGCACTCGCACACCGCCGACACCACCTCCGGCCTCGCCTCGCCGCCCCACACATCGTCCGACATCACTCGAAAATCCTATCTATCTTCCACCACCGTGCAGTCCGAGACAGCCGCGAACAGAGCCAAAAACAAAAAGGAAATCACGCTACGTCTCCTCCTCCCACTGCGATCACCTCCGCTGCTAACGCCAGTGGCATTGCGAGGCCCATAAGGAAATCATCTCCGTGGCGATGGAGTCGACTGCGAGACGGGGTCTTATGCTTGGTAGGACTGGAGATGGATCCGCTGGCCAATGATTGGTAGGCACAGTGGATGCCGTCGCAATCTTGAGACTTGCGACATTGAACACAATTAAGAATCTAAGAAGATAATGAAGGTTCATTTAATTGCTCAATCAATAGAGATATGACAACTATTGATTGAGAAATCTGATTAGGTTCATTTAATGTCAAATTATCCTTGTAGATTTTGACACCAAATGCTTGCTTACTCCTAAAACACAAAATATATGAACCTTTTTTCTTTCTTTCTTTCATTAGGACTAAATATAACAGCACGTGAATAAGACAATGGGATTCTCCCAAGAGACACCCACCACCAAGGCTTTGGTGTGTGAGCAAGAGAAAGGAACGAGTGTGGTCCTCATTGGCCAATTATTGAGGGTGAATCGACTAATAAAAGAGATGTGAGTGATCTATGCAATGAGGTTGATCAAAGCTGTGGGTGCTTAGATAAATACTTACTTGTATCATATCCTTTGAGCTTCCGTAGATGATCATGTGTTTATACTTTATATTAGTAACACTAAAAATCACAAATGAGGTGATTAAATCAGGACATTGTAATGATATTATTTTAGTTAGATATTTAATTATTATTATATATTTCAACTCAAAGTATATGTAAATATTTATTTTTTTTATTTGAGCTTCAAATTACTGACGCTTATAGTCAGTCACATTTTTCATCATGTATGATAGCTTCACCAACAAAACAAAACATATGTCTTTAATTGAGCTTCCACTTGAATGACACACAAGTTCATGTGCAACACGTGCCACGTCAAATCAATGGAAGCTCACATCAAAGTGGTGGGACCAGCCAATTCAAGCCTCGGTGGCACACATCGGACCGAACATGTTTGATCTCTTTCTCTGGTGTCCAAGGAAAAGTCTTGTGATGGAATTGATTGATGTGGCGATGGAGCCTTATCCGCCGGAGGTGCGCTTCAATTCAGCGGAGCGGTTGTGTTGGTTGTGGCGAGGGGACAGCCACCTGCTCGTGCTCTTTTGTTTAAGCAGAAATGCTGCAACACGTTTCAGTATAAAATCCATTGGATTTTGCTGTTTGGAGTTTAATTATAGATCAGTCTTTGTCTACTTACTATTTGCAACGCGATACCTGTAGGTCATAAATTTTCGAAGAATCTAATGATAGGGCATATTCTGGATCTTGATCACGTCACGACCCACGCACGTCACGCCCTTACCGAGTCAGCACGAAAGCTGACTTCTCGCATTGAATCGAAGCCCGTACAGGGAAGTACCCCCTCGGCAAGTCTCATCCCGGAAAGCTCGGGACGACGTCGTATGGCACCGTTCCGCGCATACCGGGCGACGATCGCATGAAGGTACTATCTCGTTACTCGAAGGATCGGTCGTCACGCCAAATCCGCGTACGATCGATCCTCGAGCAATAGTATAAAAACCTCTGATCGAAACCTGACCAGAGAGAGAAAAAAAAGAGAGGACAAACAGACTACTGACTCAATCTCCGAGGGGCCCAAGTTAGAAATCTCTCGACCACGGCCTGTGTGCAGGAACCCGGACATGCGGCTGCCCTGGTTTTATCAATGTACAGTTTTATCAATTCATCTGTAAATGTACACCTAATCTGACACAATGAAGCACTTGCTCCAACTGATAACATATGTTGCTGTCCTAAACAGAGTTCCAAACGCCGTGATGTGCAAGTTCACAAAACTATGGCAAACATAAAAATTAAGTAGCTTTACCATCGAGCACAATGTCACTAAATTTAGCATTTGAATCATCACAAGGAAAGATGCAAAACGCAATGCTGAGAATATAAAATAAGGAATATAAATTAGTAAAGTGGTTTCATCTTCCACAGTAGAGTTATTGTGTGCAAACACCATTTGAAATGGTTTAGATCTTTAGAACAATAATTACATTGAGAAACATGAATACGATGAACTTATCTGCTTGCTTATATTAACTCCTCCAGTAGAAACCATATCTTTGTTTCTTGGACTTCCCAATCTGAATATATATCAAATATAGGAATGAAGAGGAGGGAAGAAGGAAGGGTTCAAATATCTAATATTTCAATCCAGAGTAACACCAGTTGATTACCACCAGGCGGCTCAGGATGTGCTCCTTCAGCAACCAGCGGCCTTGAGGAAGTTATCGAAGGGGCTTGATGCTGGAAGCTGATATAACTGGGGCTGGTAATGGTACCCGACAGCACAAAAAGATGCAGTGCTGGTAGGGGCTTGATATGTGTATGAAACAATGTTCGGCTCAAGGAAGGGATTTCCAATCTGCAAAACCATCGAAGCTGAACTTAGTGCATGAAGGTGCAGAAACAATGTCACACATGTAGGTTGTGTCTAAATCACAGTTACAGAATGAATGATAAACCTCAAGACCATCTTAAGTTTATAAGAAAAAAACAATTGTTTATGGTTAAAATTTTAGGAAATCCACAAAATAGAATAAAATATTGAGTTCTTTAGCAAAGTATTTCAGGGGCAAGAAAATATTCCAGAACTATTAGTCCAGACAGAGTACTTGGAATTAAATAGAATGTAAAACCCGGGAGATTTGAGGCTCTATGGAAGGCAATATATTATAAGTCAATCACATTCTCGGAGACGATATTAAAAGCTCAAGGTCAAAAGTAAATTCTTCGAATTTTTTCTGGTAGTATAGCAAAGAGGGGAAAAAAACAAGATTCTATACCAAACCCAGTGTAGAATCTGCACACTTAATTATATATTAAGTTATTAACGAATAATGAAAATATGCACACTTAATTATATATTAAGTTATTAACATAATTCTATACCAAACCCAGTGTAAAACTTTCCATACCCATTGAGAAGTTTCTGTGCACGAGTATAGGGATATTGTCACTTCATTCTGATTTTGTGAATTGCCACTCAAAATGATGTCCGGTTTCTGTTGGGCACTCATGAAGATGGATAATTTTTGCTGCTTCCCCATCAGAAGAGCTTCACAGTTGCCAGCCATTTCTCCAAATGGTATATTACAGTTGTTTGACACCGATAATCTTCCAACTTGCCATGCTGTCTCCAGAACCTGCACCATTATATATTTTTTCAAATGTTAACTATAATAGAAAAGTTATCGAAGGTTCATGCATGGAAAAATATGTACAGTGCTTGGTGTCATTGCTTAAAAATTAAAATAAACTGAACACATACAAGGGTTTAAAGCTTGTCAAATTTGTTGGAAGAATAAGGGTAATAATTTTCTTCCATGTCCAGTAATGGTGGATTATAAATATATGATATATGCTATCACATGAATTAACTGATGTCCCTAAATCCTTATTTTGTTCTGAACTCCATATATAGGCTCTGCTTCAGTAATCTTATTGTTTCAGCAAAACAAATCAACCAAAAAATCTTTTGAAAATAATTGAAGCTAATGACAAAAGCTAACAACAAAAAAATTTTGCTGTGTCAAACAAGATATAGCAGAAACACATGTTACTTGTGTTGCCAAGGTGCCCCACAGAATTTGGATGATAAGAATAAGTTGCTTGTACATAGAGTCATAGCAAGAAAAAATGATTCTCTTTAATGAGAATGAGCATATGATTTCATTGAAAAATAGTAAAGTGAGCATTTGAAAGGCACCCGGATTTACAATGTCTTTTAAAGAAAAGCGATTGCTAGAAGTCAGCTAGAATAACAGATTATCAACAGCTACTATGAACTTGTCAACCCTGGTTCAATTGAAGTTTTGACAATAAAGAACGTTATGCCATAAATTTAGTGAATACAGTATCACTGACTTATGAAACAGAATAGGACAAAGATTGTCATCATCAGTCATAGTTGTGTAACATGCTATTCTTAGAACGTCATATATTTGTATCAACAAGACAACATTGTCTCATCAGAAGGCAAATACGACAATGTTATCACAGAAAATACAGGAAAATTAAATGCTTTGACAGCCTAAGGCAATTTGGTAAGAAGGTTTAGGATGAGGTGCCACCCAAACAAACAATGACTGCTGCAGACCAACAAGTAGCATTATATGCAAGTTGAGGAACTGCCAATTATTAATCAATATCATTGTTAGTTTAAGAACAGGGCATAATCATCCAAGACTTTAAGCACACATGGGTATATTCAGTATCTTATGCAATAAAGAAAATTTGGAATAGTGGAAACAAGCCTTCCCAATATGAATCTAGCAAATTCTAGCAAATAAGCAGAAGAAACCATAGATTTTCATTATATCTGGAAATGAGTTAAGGGCAACTATGATGGTACGGTCCTGGCATGGTCTTGTCTGGAAGTCATAAAGGCAGCTTTTACAACAGATTTCATTCTTCCATACTCAACCAAAGTAAGATATATAAAGTGAAGCTAGTTGGCTTCCTATTCATGTTAGAAACTATATGCTTCATCTTCCAAACTGACCAGAAGAGAAAGTCAAAAGATTGTTATTTTTAAGTCATATTTCATATTTTCTACTTGGTTACTCGAGTACCAAGTGATATATATATATATATATATATATATATATATATATATATATATATATATATATATATATACATACATACATATATATATATATATATATATACATACATATATATATATACATACATATATATATATATACATACATATATATATATATATACATACATATATATATATATATATAAATATATATACATACATATATATATATTACAAAATCATATGAATCTCCAACATATGTTAGTCCTATCCAAATCAGATGACATAATGGTGATAGATGGAGGACATAAAAAGAATAGGAAGGATTCGCCCTAGTAGATCCGAGTAAAGTTTGTTCAGAATCAGTAATACACAAAGTTTAAAAGATCACAAAGGAAGTTGTTCTACTAAATCTTCCAAAAAAGACCAGACTGATTGTCCTATAAGTTTCATCCTAGGGTCCATTTTGACAAATTCACCTAATGACCAGGTTATACTTGATGGTGAAAGGGTTGTTCAAGTATGAAGGAAATGTATCACTAGGAAGCACCGATGGACTGAATTCTGACACCAGAACATGTCATATACTATGACTCAAAGTTACTGAAGAGGGTCACGCATTGTGAACATACCGATTCTAGTATCTGATTGACACTCAGAAGGTTGTTCTTCACTGTCAACTGTGATTCAGAATCTGCGGGATTCTCAAATGATTCAGTGAAGTCATCATCTATTGCAAGAAGTGCAGGCATGACCTGAAAAAATGGAAACCGATCAACTTCAAGTATTGCATTTATCACCAAATAATCTGAAATCATCTAATTTTCCATACCTCTTGAGATTTCAAGTCTTTCTTTGAGCACAATGGGGAATTAAAACCAGGTAGTTCAATAAATTGAGCCCCTAGCGGACAAACATCATCTGGTGAAAAATCACTAAGGAGCTGTTTCTTTAGAGTAGATAACTCTGACTGCACAGACACAACGAAATCAACAACCATTATAGATGAACCTATACTACAAAGACAGTATGGTAAAGCAATCTGAAAGCTGACAGTGATTACATCTGGTAGATCTCCTAAACTATTGACAATCATGGAAACCATAGCCTCTGTTGAGACATGTCCTGCTGTTGTTATTGCTGAAAGAGACTCCAAAGAAGCATTGTCATCCTCTTTTGATCCATAGACTTTTATTTGATTATCAGCAGCAGCTTTTGAAACCTCCAATCTGCAGTCCTCGACCAAGTGGAGGAATGGATCAACCTAAAAGACATCACATATTATGAAGGTTAATATTTTCTTAGAATCAACTCAACATTAAATATCAGAATTCAAAATTGTGCAAATCATGGAGTGGATGTAGCTTGCATACAGAAGTTTAAGCTACCACTAAAATAACTAAAATATACATCAAGTAAGAAATGGTGGTTGCTGATTATTCCATAAACGTCAGAAGAGTTCTACTGCAATTTAAATTATTATATGATCAACACCAAGTAAAGACCCTGACACAATCAATGTCATACTTAAAGCTGAAGCAGTAGTGTCTATAAATTGTGGGTAAACAACTTATAATGTGACAACTTGAGAAGTTCTCTGCGAAACAAATATTATTTTTGTATTGCATCAAAGAAATCATTCTTATCCTATCTGATTTCTGGTGCAATATGCAAGTAATATCAAGTATTTAAACAATGTAATTAAGGATAATCTAATGCCAGAAAGCTGATGATAAACTGCTCACCATCCTTTCTGTGAGTGATGACCTAGCTGTCGGAATAAGAGGTGCAATATTGAAAGCCTTTGAAGAAAACACAATCATTGAAGTAGCCAATGTAAAAAGAGATCGGCGGCGTGATGGTGACAGTGAACCTGCAAAGTGTGAATGCACCATCAGGTATTGTGACTTTGTGATCAATAAAGTGACAATTCGAGAAAATTGAATAGGAAGTGTAAACTTGTACTATGTCAGGAAGGAATATATGCCAAGACATTTTTCAAAGGAATTGCCAACTAAACAAATTAGCACATCAATTGTAATGGCTAGTTAGCTACTCCATAAATTCTGTTAAAAAATCATGAAGGTTCATATATACCACAGGGCACAGAATTAGTTCAGTATATGGTGTCATTATACAAGAAATTGCATGTGTTACAAGCAGCTTAGATGCGAGAACCAATTCATAGATCAATAACCAAGAAAGAAAAATAAAGACATTTAAGAATAGAAAACCTGGAGCAAAAGATGGCTCCTTTGTAAATTTAGGAGCTATAGTAGTTAGTTTCCTTCTCATTAAAAAAAAAATTTCATGACTTATACAATGACTATACTTAAAATTTTATAAAAGGTTGCAGAACTTCAAAATTTACCTCCTCTCCTAAGCGAAACGTCTCTAATCGAAAAGGCAAGCTGAAAGCTACGGGTCAAAATCTCATGAATCGAATTCTGCATCTAAAGCATTCATAAGAAAAATAAGCACAAAATATTAACACAATAGACATAGAAATCCATACAGTTCTATAATTCAGACAGATTCAAAATGGCATCTAAAGCCAAAGGTTTACAACAATAAAACTTCTGAAACTGTTACTGTGCTTATTAAAGAACTAAAACAACAGAACCACCAAAAGATGTCCGCTATGGTGGAGATGGCCAAAAGACTATAAGACTATAATGGAACTGTTCCAATTATATGAAGCAGTGTAACCAAAAAGAACCTGACCTATGTACAATTTGCAATATTGTGACCAAAAAGCTATTCTAAAAATATATACACCAGTTCTATGTTAAAATTATTATTTTGTCATCCAAAATCTCATCCATATCCAGTTTTTTACTGTCAATCCACATAGGCAACATAATAGTACGTACAAGATTTATCGTATATACAACTTGCAAAGCATTCCCTATAATCCTCTAAGAAACACATCAGCCACTCAACCATCCACCTCATGCATGAAGATACATACATCTCATCATAAACCATGGATGTCTAAGGAAAATAAAGGTCATCCATAGAGCAAGAATCTATCATGAGGCTTTACAAGAGAAATGATCTTTCTTATAGAAAGATGATCTTTCTATAAAAAAATGGTTACATGTCAACAGTCATTTAAGAAATCAATTGCAAGAAGTAAAGAAATTCAATGATCTTTCTTATAGAAATACCAAACAATATTCCCAAATGTTGCAGTGGTTTATGTTTCAGTATCCAGAAGGACTAGGATCTTGCTATAACTACTGAAAGACCCATTGGTTAAATCATAATAGAATACATTAAACTTGTTTCTCTTAACCATATACAAGTATCTGTATTTATGGGGCAAATTCTGAGTTGAGAACATCAGCTCTCAGGTGGTGAACCTGGGGGGGCTGATATCACTTCTCTTTTCCCTTCCTTTGTTGTCTAGTCTAGACCTTCATGCTTCTATGTAAAACCTATTGTACACATGAAAGTTGACCAATGGAATTCATATACTACAAAAATGCTAATAAATTAGTCAAATTATTTTTTCTTTGTTCTTCATCCGGTTTTAATTTGTTTTTTGCTTCCAAACTTAATAGGTAATGAAAGCTTGTTAAAAGAGAACCGGACCTAGAAAGTAATGGGAAAATATAATCAATAATTCCTTTTTTGTAGTGAGATTTAATCAAAAACAGCAAAGAAAAAGATGTTCTATTATTATGGAATCACACTAAAATGGTCCTCCCCAAACCCTGCTTGGCGGGAGTCTCATGCAATAGATACGCCCTTTTTATGGAATCACGCTAGATAAAAGAAGTGGAAACTAATAACAACTACTACAACCATGATTTAATTGAAGCCTAAATGGTCTTGTCATCGATATGTATGCATATATATTTGCACAAAAACATGAACTTACATGTTCATGTTACATCCTCTCCAGCTAACATAATCATAATCCTATGATAAGAAGTTTGGCTTCGACTGATGAATATTTTACTTGCAAAATCTCACATGATATATTGAATTTAGTTACCTTATCTCGAGAAAAAATAAGTACCAAGCTGTACGTATGAGCGATAGCTTCATAATTTTCTGGTGTATTTTCAGGTGAGATTGCTTGAATCCAGATGGAAGAAAGCATAAGCATGATTTGCCGACTGCTCAATGTGAGAAAAGTTGGTTCCTGAGATCACAGAAATCATCAAATACATATAAAGAAAGATTCCTGAAGAAGTTCTAGTGATACTATATTGATAAAACTCAATATGAGTCAGTATTGAATATACCATGTCCATGCTAGAATTACTAGAAAGATTTGGGTCTGCACTGGGAATTAAAGAATTGGTTCTTATGCTATGAACTCGACTTCGAGATGATTGCAGCTTATGAAATTTTACGTCACTGTTGCCAACTGATAGCCCATCATCACTTTGAGCTCTATTCACATTGTTTTGAAGCCCAGTCTGACGGAAAGAAAACTTTTCTCGTCTTAACTTGCCAAATAGAGCAGCTGAAGATGAAAACACAGAGACAGTCCTCGAGAGCGTCCTCTGAATGTCATGTATCTTTGGTGCTTCTGCAGTAGCTGAGCAAGGTCGGGGGCATACAGAAGATGGAACTAGAACAACAGAGAAGATGCGGTGTGCCTCAATATGTGTCAAACGATCTGGGAGAACCATTGCCAGGAGCAACTGATGAAACAGGGACTCAGGAAATGTCTACAAATATGCAGGAGGTGACAGTATCATTAGAAGTCAGAAAAACACTGTATAAGATAAGAAGATATATAATTGGAGCTCACCTTGTCCTTATATGACAAATTTGGTAATGATGCAATTATCTGAGCTGTACGATAGACTGTAGAAATAGTTGATCTTGCAACTGATGCAGTTGATGAGATGTTCTCCAACATCATGGCCATTATGTCAAACAGAGGACCTGCATCACCAACCTAAGGAATAAAAATAACAAAATGTTTTAGTTAATATTGCAGGTATGATGGTTGCTGCCAATATTATGCAGAAACAGATGTTATTGCATGTATTTCCTACAAAATAATGGGAAGCATACCAATTTGAAGCATTCTTGATGCACCAGAATAAACAAAACACAGTAATAATTTTTTGTTTTGGTAAGTAACACAGTAATAAATTGTCGGATGATAAAACTAACCTTTTTAGATAACTGAGTTAGACATTCATCTATGGATTTTTGAAATCTTTTGTTCCATTTGGCCATGTCATCCCCCATTTCTGCTTTGTCAAGTGTGCTCTGCATGGTTTTACGCAAGTGCCTCACAAGATCACTTATTGCACTTATTACTGTTACTGATGTTTTAGCTTCTGAATTTTCAGCAAGGTGGGTTGTAACTTCAATGATGTTTAGCTGCATTTCTGGTTGTTTGAACACTGTCTTGTGCTCAAGATGCTTAATTAATATTGAAAACAATAGATGTGCATTTTGCCCTGGAAGAATAAAGGATCACAAAAATCAGATAAAAGAGAACTGTTTCATCACCAAATTTTTACAAAAAGAACTATTAAGCTGCTGATACAAATAACACATAGTAACATCATAACATACAAAAACAAAACATCTTCATACCATAATTTTCCATTACTACTTGCATTTCCAGGAGCACACAAAGAGCAAGCCCTTTATCAGGTGACCACATGTCATTATCATCAAAAAACCGGAACAAAGACTCTAGAACACGTCGAACTGTGGTTGCTTCTCTGGCTAACTTGGCCATGTTATGCAGGCATATCCTTGACCAGAAGTTGGAGCTCTTGGCTTCTTCACTATTCAGAGGAGAAAATAACATAAAGATGTATGCAATAAAATAAATTTTAGATGGAATCAATCATAGAATATTGCAGGGATAAAGCCTTACGTAGTCAGACTTAGTTCACCTCGTGCGTCTACAATGCTTTTCCAAGAAGGAATCCTAGTGGCAACCGGACAAGGACTTGCTTGACCTTCAGTATTACTAACTTCCTGTACCCACCTGTTTTCACTGACCTGGTCGCTCTTGTTGAGATCCTCAGATTTTTTATTCGACTTTTCATAATTCTCCAAGACTACTGAAACAACCTGCATCATTATCAAAGATAACAATTAGAGCATTCATTCATGGAGGGTGGTGTTTAAATATCATTGCCACTGAAGCAAATTGGAAATTTATAGGGGAAGGGAATCAACAGTACATGTCATGACTCATAAGGACACTTGCAATTTCTCAATGTAATTGACAACACAGTTTAAAAAATCTTTGCGGTTGAAAGACAGCTAGGAATACCTATCATTTAGGAGTCATGCAAGCTTTCTAGGCAGAACTTCCTATTACAATGACAAAGGTTCTTTTGGATGTATACTTTTTCCCTTAATATTATTTAATGCTATAATGCCATACTTATCATGATGACATGATCCTTACTAAAAATGTGACGAACTTGCCCAAAAGATTATCAAAAGGCACTCACCTGGAGGTGGATATAACTTAAATACAATCCATATCAGAACATGTATCCCCATGGAATAAATAGGTGTATCAAACTTATCTTTCTTCCCAGAGACTGTAACTATGTATGGTCAAGACTCAAGAGTAATAAAATTCAGGCTCATGGACAAAAAAATATTTGCAAAGTATTGACGAATTATCTATTCAATTTAAACTAGCATCCATATTCATGTTTTCTTAATTAAATGGATGGAATATTATCATAAAATCCTTTTCAAAAGAATCATGCATATAAATTATGGTTAAGCAGCATTTCAGCGCATTTGAAAACTTAAAGAATCAAGATAATCTTACATTATCAAATTCTGCAGAGATGTGTGAGTATTCACCCATAAACCAAATCTGTGCAGTATAACAAATGTCAGTAAGTGCATAAACAACTAGCTTAATAAAATGAACAAGTGCTCAATAAAAAGAAGAACTATATTATGGTGGAGCAAAAATGTTCTGCAAACCATAAAATTGTGCAATATAACAAAGATTTCTGTTCAAGTTATCAATATATTCATAAAATTTAGGTAAACAGGGTTGTGAGCCCATCAACAATCTAACTTTATATGCAACTTTGCACAACATGTCAGGCAAATAATTCCATGCTTTCTTATTTCACCTTAAAATTTATTTTGCATGCTATCTAGCACAACCCTGAGTTAGATAAATTTATGATACAAGATGATGGAAGGATGTTGCTTGGCCAATATCATATTTATGACCACCTGCAATTTTTGCTTAACTATCATCCACCAAATGGTTATGTAAACATGACAGCAGCCACAACAACGAATTCATAGCACAGAGACATGCCATTATAGTGCCTGATTTGTATACATTATGACTAGAATGGATCGACAGGATGCATATGCTAGTCTGGATTGGATTTTGTGACAAATTGCCCTTTATTGGTATGTCCCATATTCTGGCATACTTGAAACTCAAATCCATGATATAATTTATAAAGAATAAAAGGTGCTTAGGAACAAGGTTAGAATGACAGTCTGGCACCAATACCAGCTGGCAGCTACACTGGTGTGATATTGGTATGAATCAATGTACCGACACTCAGTATAGATCGATACCACTTGGACTAGAGAGAAAGAGAAGTGTAGAAGGATAAGAGGAGGAAGAAGGAAGAGGAAGACAAGCAGAGGAGGAGGAGGAGGAGGAGGAAGTGGTGACCATTACAAGGAAAAGGTACAAACAATGACATAGAAAGGAGGAGGCAGCTGCGAGGCAGCAAAGAGGAGGGGAGAGAGAGATTGCATGAAAGAGAGAGAAAGGATGAGAGGAGAAAGAAAAAATAAAACAGACATTAAAAGCTATAGAAAAAGTTAAGGATACAGACAGTAAAAAATTTTAAAAAAATGATAGATTAAAAAGTTATCAAAAAGTATTAAAAAATAATTTAGGAACCAAGCAGTAAGCTTACCATTTGATACCCGAGGTCCTAACCAATAAAATTAGGTGGTACTCGTAGTAAGGTAACCATTCCAGACAGTAAACATACTAACATAGTATGAATTGAAACCAGACAAAAACCGGTGGTTCATGTACTAGTTTATGGTTGGATTGGCATATACCAAACTCATACTGATTGGTATTTGGTACGACCAGTTTTTCAAACCTAGGTTGGATTAGATTCTGTTATGAATCAGAGATTTCATAAACCCTGGAAAAATGTTGAAATACTTTGCATATAAAGACAATTTCAGCTGGTAGAAATCATTTTTCTTGTCCTATCCAGCAGTAATTTTATACTTCTAGGAGCATCAGATGGAATCCAAGGAAATCCACATTTTGGCTACCCTTTTTTTGTCAAATAGAATCTAAAATAACTCTATGCTACGAAAAAGACAATGCAGCAGTTGAGGTCAGTACAAGTTTACAACATTCTTGTGCCTATGATTTGCAGACATCACCTTCCATATATTGCAGTTGATGTAAAAAGGATTTTGAAGTGCTCTATGGTGATTGATGAGTTGAAATTCTATTTACAAGCATCGGGAATTCCAAACAAGTATGAGAACACTATAAAGTATAAACTCAATTTGAATAATATAATTGATCCAAGAAGAACTTGGCAGAATCTTCGTCCTTTTCAAGGTCTTCATCCATCTAATTGAAGAATGGGAAAAGACTTCTCAATAAAGAAAGAAGGGACGAAAGCTTTTAACCAAGCGACAGAAATTTTTCAATGAATTGACTGATAAAAACACTCTAAGCTGCAAGGATTTAAGTTTCAGAAGCTTTCATCCATGTCAAGCAAAGCTATTTTTCTGTCAGGTTTCTGGTATTTTAATAAGGGTAATTTAGGAATATAGGATCCTTCAAATAGTGTAGGCATCTGGTTTGATCCACAGTGTTTTGCACTGTTTTCATGTCGCAGTCTTGTTTCTGATGGTTTTAGTCTTTTAGATCTCTTTTAGTTGGAAACAGCCATTTATTCCATGTTTTCAGGCCTCTTTTAAACAGAACTGCCTTTTAAAGGCCCAAAGATTGAATCAGTTACATTAAATGCTCAAGTGATACTGTTTTTAGCGAGAGTCAATCCTCTAAAGATCTTAAAAGAACTGAACCAGCCTTTAAGTTTTGGACATTGTCGCCTCCACCTCATTGCATCATCACCACCACTTGCTTCATTGTCATCACAGCCCATGTCTCATTGCAGATTCATGATTCACAATAGAGAGAAGAAGATGAGAGAATTTAGAATTTAGACATGAGGTATTGTTTATCTTATCATATATAGGTGTTTTATACCTTTTTCTTTGCCTTTTGGATTTCTGCTCCAATGGCACACACACACACACACACACATATACATACATACATACATACATACATACATATATATATATATATATATATATATATATATAAAGCGGAAAAAGGGTATAAAGCACCGATATCTGATTCATGTCTAAATTCTCTCATCATCGTCTCTCTATTGTGAATCTACGAATCTGCAATGAGACACGAGCTGTGATGGCAATGAAGCAAGCGATGCTGATGATGCAATGAGGTGACAATGTCCAAATATGGGTGTTCTATACCTTTTTTTTCGCCTTTTGTATTTCTGCTCCAATGGCACATTGACTGTGCTAACATAGGACACAGCACATATATATGTATATGTATATATGTATATGTATATGTATATGTATATGTATATGTGTGTGTGTATATATATATATATATATATATATATATATATATGTATGTATGTATGTATGTATGTATGTATGTATGTATATACATACATATATATACATACATACATACACATACATACATACATGCATGCATATATACATACATATATACACAAGGTTTTCAATTTCGATGTATACCACTCGCTACAAGCGACACGGTACCGATATGCAGATCGCTCTCTACCGAGTGGTACCAGTGTTTTGACCTTGTATCAGGCAATACGAGGTCTGTATCAAGTGGTAACGATCGAAATCCAACTATTACCGAGGCGTATTGGTCGATATGCCTCGGATTTTGATTGTTACTAATGTGTACCGGTCGGTACGCCTTGGGTTTCGATCGTTACTAAGGCATACCTGTTGGTACGCCTTGTTATTTTTGGAGGTTTTTTAGAAATTTTTGGGCGTACCAACCTAGTGTACCGTTGGTATGTCTCGGTACATACCATACTGAGCAAGGCTCGGTATACCGATGCAAACCGAAATTGAAAACCTTGTATATGCATACATATATATATACATACATAGATACATAGATATATACATATACACACATATATATATGTATGTATATATATATGTATATATATTTATTTACACATATATATATATACATATATATACACATATATACATATATATGCATATATATACCTATGCACATATATAAATAAATATATTTATTTATATATATATATATATATATATATATAATCTGTTAGGCAGAAGTTCACCAACTTATATGCCCATACCTATGTGAATTGTCCAGCAATAGTGTTTCAAAAGAAAAGAGAAGTATTGCCCCCATATTGAAGGAAATTACCATTGAAGAAAGGGCTCGCAGTCCTGCAGCACGCATATCATTTGCCCTCTCATCCTCCCCCATTTCCTGAGCAAGCTCGCACAGTTTTGGAATTAGGCCTTCCAAATTGAACATATATGTGCCATCTATCTGAGATACAACAATAGAAAAACACTAACCTTCATTAGGTATTCCTTCATTAAATTGCAGTAAGTAATATGAAAGAAAAGGCTAACCTGGCATATAACAAAGTCAAAAATAGTATGGCATCCTATAATACACATCTCATCCTGTCTTCTCTGATCAAGAAGTGTGCATATAATGGTTAATAAGCTGCTAGCAAAAAGTGGCCTGCAACAGATACATTTTGAATTCAGTTAGTCCAATTTTATTAGTGATTGGTGAATTCTTGAATTAGTGAAGAATGAAGAAAGTTCCACTTCCATGCTACTGCAAGAAAACAATAACACTTTTTCGTGAGAGTATATTGTTAAGCTTAACATTATATAATGCTAAAGTTAATGGAGACAAGAAGCAATTCCAAATATAGATTATCTATGAAATAATAATGTAGGGAAGAAAATGTAAAGCCTGGTTTGCAATGATGTACCAAAATTGCTTGAATTTAAGTGGAAATGCTGTCAAGATCAGTCCAAAAATGGAAAACCTTGTTTAAGACTAATTTATTTGAAAGCAATGCCTAGTTGCCTACTCATAAGTTTTGAAAGGCGGTTGAGATTAAAAAGTATTATAGTGTGGTGTTGGTAGAACTAGAAGTACCATATATTCTGTGTGCTCTTCGCTGTTTATAAATTTGAGTACTACTAGCAGTCCTTGAATGGTTGTCACATAATGTTACATCCTGGTGGTTGTTGTTAACACCTTATTCATCCAATTGCTGCCCACACTACAAACGGTGCATGATTATGAGCCAATCAACTATCGTTGGTAATTACCTGTTGTTAAGAATCCAACCTGACAGTTCTCTGGTTGGCTAATACTCACTTTGTTCCACAACCCAGTGACAGTCATCTCTTGATTAAAACTCCAGTCAAACTTATTGTCGGTTGGCTTAGGCTACTTTTATGTGCTAATAATTATCCAAATTAGAGGGCCCTATGACAAAATTTTATATCAGAATATAGAATTTATAATAAATGCAAACATATCTAAGTTCGTAAATATGCACACTTAGTGAGAGGTGACAGTAAAGTTCCTAGATGTTCTCCCTATCCAATAGAATGAAATTCTTAGTCTAGGAAAGAAAAATTAATTTCTCCCTTTACAGACATCTCAACAAACAATATACTCATATAAAGATAAGGTTTTAACTTTTAAATACTGACCGGACCATGATATATCAAGCCTTAATTACTGGTACAATGAATTACTAATATCAAAATGTATAGCTTGACACCACTAGACCACAATATATCAAGCCTTAATTACTGGTCCAATGAAGTACTAAAACCAAAATGTATAATTTGACACCAGTACATATACAGCTCATTTTTATTCTTTTTGTTATGTTATTCGATGTTTCCAGGCAGTACCACATCAATATATTGCCCAATATACCAGCATCATACCAGTCTGATAGGCAACTGGGGCAGGTAATTATATATAATCGAAGAGTTACCATGAAAAGCACCATATAAATCTCATGACAAAACTAATATGGAAAATGAAATTTAACTAGGCATTAGATCTGTCTCAGTGAATTATAAGAGCAATTCTAGAAAAGGAAATAAATTGGAAGTGTTAATTTGTTCCCCCAGAGGATTCAAATCTTAGAATTCTACCAACTTTGGTAACTACGAAATGGTATGATACTGATATATCGGATGGTACATTGATCTGTTTCATCCAGTATTACTTAATAAAATAATTAATTAATAAAATATGATAATGTGTTGATATCAAGCTATATGTTTCAGTATTGGTACTTGGTTGGATCAGTGAAAACCTGTCCTATTGCCGGGTATGGTTGAGACATAAAACACTGGTTTCTTCAAAATGTGAAATATGCATTTCCAATCATAAGAGTTTGTCTTGTAAACTCCCTAAAAGTGTTTTCCCTTTATGATTTTAGTCACTGATGCTATTTAAAGTTGATTCAGATTAAATAAGAGAATTCCAAATAGTGTAATGTCATCAAAGTGTGTGCATAACTGCATATTGCTGTCCAATAAATTTTACAAAGTTTTGACCTGTTCCAACACTCAAAGACATGCCATCATGGTTCTAGCTGAAGGTTAGACTTGTTCAATTCCCAAAAAAAACAGCCCCAAGCTTTCCTGTGTTTGGCTCTGTCATTTGCCAATTTGATAATTCCCTTGATATGCAGAAAGTGCTCTTCTTCATTTTGATTATGACTTATGCAAGGAAAAATTAAAAAGTCATTTGAGCTCCTTAATGGATCATACAGTGCATGGTTAAAGACCAATCTCCAATATTCAAAACTTACCAAATAAATGTGGTTAATTCAGAAATGAAATTACATAGTTTCCTTCAAAATTTTTAGAGGCCTGGTTAGTTTATAAAAGCAAATAAATAACTGCTACTAAACATCATATCATATGTAGTTTAGACATTCAGTGGGGTTATACTATGGCTACAATGTGGGACAATCCAGTTTAATGTTATCTATGGAACCTTGTAAGTATTTAGCAATAACAAGAGTTAGTTTATACTCCATAGGTCATCTCATAATTGTGTTATTGTTTTTAAGAAACTGAAAATGATCTGCATTGGAATAGTATTTTATATGATTTAGAAAGCATAAATTGTGTTTAATTGTTTATCTAGCTTTATAATAAAGAAAAGAGCATGATAAAAGATCCCATAAACAAATCAATCAGTGGAGATAATATCGTAGTGCGATAAGGCTACCACGGATAAGAACCAAATGTGTATCAAGTGATCATCTCACATGACAAACTATTGTTGGTCTTAGTTATAAATGACAATATCACTTAGGGAAACACAAACTTGAGATTCTCAGTATGCAAGGGTATATGGAAAGAAAGGCTTGGACGATAATTGTACTTATGTTGCTCTCCAAAATTGGAAAATTCCGGGAGGATGCTGTTGTACATATGAACTTAGCAACCTACTCTGGGGAGACATATGAGAGGATATACCAAATTACAAATATAAGATAGTCAGTTTTCTATAACATTACTGTTTTGTATTTTGTTTAAAAATATGTAATAACATCTAATGGCTGTCCTCCAGAAATTAAGATATCTAAGCACTAACAAATTTCATTTATGAAGAAATTTGATTGTTGTTGTACGTTGCATGTTTAATTTGAAAAACAGAGATATGACTTGTCGAATAATTTCAGCCCCTTTAACACATATAGTTGAAAATTCTTAATCATCTTCATGGCTTCGCCAAAAAGCATCACTTAAACCCAGAATTATCTTCCATGATCTATCATCTTTTTGTATTTCTTGGCTACAACAATGTGGATATCACAATAAACCAGATAGTGCAGAAACTTAAGCCATTGCACCTTAATTCCAGGTCCTTCATACTTGCCTATATAACTGTGATAATGTTAAAGTAAAACTATAACAATATGATCATTGGTCACATAAATGTCAAACCTCACAAAACGATCTAAAATCAATTTAAGCAAGGTGAGGAAAACAAGAAATTTGGAGACAAAGTCAGTAGTGATGGCACCTTCATAAGAACTTGGATATAATAATGTGTAATGTGCTTATTTGGAGCTTGTATAATTCTGTGGAACTTTCATTCAATTGATCCTAAAACTGCCTACCTGTTCCCAATTTTCTCTTTTGGCAACCACTGGTTTATGTAAGAATTTTTTTCTGTACAATAATTAAACAAATCTTGATACATTATGCAAAAAGATATATCCTCAACAGAATTATAAAAAATGGCCTTGCATTATTTAACAAAACTAGAATGAAATACAGAATCAGAAAGCATGCAGTTGATTGATAAGAAGAAAACTTACATCTGCTCCTTACAAGAGACTAATAATTTCCGGTAAATGCACAGGACGACTTTAACTGTGCCAAAGTGCTCAAGCCTCAATTCCTTGTAAAATTTCTGCTCCAGATAACTCGTTATCTGTTCAAAAAATTTCACATTCTCAGATTTAAATTGCATCAACAAAAAATAACAAACTGATGAAAAAAAGAATGCTTATTGTTTTACCTACCTAAAAAAATCCAATTAAAAACAAATCACAAACCGTGATAAGACTTTAAAAACCAAGAGGACTTATTTGTAAGAGATGATTGGCACATACATGTTTCTTAAAATAAAAATGCTACCAAGCAGTTCAGAACACATTGCTAACTTGAGCAAGCATTAGGAAATAGCACAGTTATGGTAGAAATGGGCAAAAGAAAAATGTACACTAAGCACTGTGAACTTAATATGTCATCTCTATTTAATGTACTTCCCCAAATAAAATGTAACATGAAAAACATATAAAGAAGGCATACTTTCAAGACAATTCAAAGGAAAACTTCAAGAAGCTTAGTGGTGAAAGCAGGATATAAAACTTCTTCTTTTGACAATAATTATTTCTCTTCTCTATCTGCTATCAAGAGAAGCTAGAAAGAAACTTTGGGTCATGGGTAAAGGACATCAAATAATTAAACAACTTGCGGTATGTTGTGTGTGTGATGATGACGAAGTTGGTTTTTGATTCATGCCTAACAAGAAAAAGGGTAACAGAAATTACCTTCGGAATTCGTAATGGATTCCTGGAAACATATTCACACAGTTTGCTGATTTTTCGATCGTTTGGCTCTTCGTCCTGTAAGATAAGTCACAACATTTCCTTTGACAATCAACCAAAAAAGAAAAATGCATTTTAATAAATGTCACTTTGTGGCTAGACAAAAATCATACGAGGGTGGAAAGGTGAATGATCATTATTTCTCTTACATTTTCTCAAAAATGTTTCTAAACAATTGAACAAAAATATTTAGGATAATGCAAGCATTACAAGAGCCTCGAACATTGGAACTTTTCAGGAACAAAAATGTATCCTGTTGTCAAAATGAAGAGGCACAACTGAGATCGATTGACACCAAAGAAAACATTAAAATTTGTCTTGATGGTACACACCAGTGTTTTGCTAGAACCATATGTGCTGTTGGCATAGCTCAGAATGCAGCCATGCTGAAACAAATGTGCCATTGAAACCAATAAATGGGGAAAAGAAAAGAAGAGAGGAGGGAGAACACTTATGTGCTTAGGCTACTCTTTGGTAGTTTCTACAGCTCTACCACAGCTATAATTCAATGGGCAAGGGATTGACAGAGGTGGCTTTAAGCTTAGACATGTGACAAATCGAAGAGGATCCATCATGGATCAGAAATCCAACGAACATATTAGGGTTTGGTTTATAGTCACTAGGGTTCAAGTTATATGCCTGGACCTGTCTTAGATTAAGTATGGGCTTGGTTTGTCATTCGAACTCATGGATCAGTTTAGCTAGCTGGAGTTAGTATATATGGAAAGACAAAGTTTGCAATACTATCCAATGTAATTCGGTATGGGCACTATTTACTAGTTCGACAACTTACCGGCAAAAGGAACATGTAAACCAGGTGGTACATAGTTTTTTTTTTCAACTGTTTTTCAGATTTTTTTCGAAACTTGGTACATATCGGCATATCAACGCCCGTCCGGGCTAGGACCTGTCTGGTACCCAAAATTAAAAATCTTTTCGAAAAGTACGACTCAAAATCAACAATTCACCGGTCATTCCATAATTAGAACAATATGTGACACCTGGTAAGGAGTGGCAGGGCTGAATATATTAAAGGATAACAATTTTGAGCTGTATGGTTTAAGCCATTTCACAAGCAGAATTGGTACAGAAAATAGAAGCCCATAATTTTTTTTATCAGATAAGGATGCTTAATAGAAAAATTCAGCAACCAGCATCATATACAGTTAACGTTTCTGTTTTCCTACTAACACAAGATATAACCATCTTTTCATAATTTTCACATATTACATCGTTGAACAGTTCCATCAACACAATAAGATTTCTTTTCAAAAAGCTATAGATTTTCTATTTGGGCAGCTAGAACCAATGACTTACAATTTGGATATCCACATGACATTATACTTAATAGAAAGAAAGATCCAATCTGTTCAATCATATGAACAAGAATGCAAACCTCCTCCTGAGTCCTGACAATATAATTGAATCAAGGCATAAAGAGAATGTCTCATCGGATATTAAGAAATCCAAAAGCATGCTTTCTCCAATTGTTTATAATACATTAGCAAGTTTGTGTTTTTAAGACACATGATTTGTAGTCATGTGATAACATCATGCAGGATGCTAGATGCTTTTCCTAAATACAGCCTACAAAACTACATCTAGTAATCTCTCCTCAGCATGTGATACTCAAGAATTTACCCCCTTAATGAACAGCTCCCTCTTTTCTGCATAATACTGATCACAAGGTCATGAATTTTTTAATGACTAATTTTGTTTGGAAACTCCATTAGGTAACTCTGAAGGAGATCTGCATGAATCTGTATAAATTTCATATGGTTCTTACATTGTACCTCTTCTTTCATGCATGGTGAATCATGAAGCACTAGTTCTCTGGATTATGTTCTGCACTCCACTACCCTAAACCTCCATAAGAAAGCAACCAAAAATCCACAAAAAACAACATGCACCTAAGAAAAATCGAGACACTGCATAGTTACAACACCTAAGAAAATCCTATCTTGTGATATTGTAAATGTTAGTAACTTTGTTCTAGATTGTATATGACACGAAACCGTGAAAATTACCTACATTTCTATTCACGATCCCTCTCCGGTTAGTAACTTTGCTTGTTGATAAAAATATATAGAGGCAGAATTCATGAGTGAGATGCCTAGGAACATAGCAAGGGTGGTGCATGTGGCAATGTCGACAACCTCTGATTCATTTTACTGCCAAAATGATTACTTTGATCTCTGTCATCTGAGAATGACATAATGGTATAAAATACATTGGATATTTACTTTTAACTTCAAGTTATATGTACCAAGAAAATGGACTTTGCGAGATACTGCTCCATCCTAGAGAAACACATGGCAATATCTCATTGAAGTGGTTTCCTGATTTAGTATTGATCAGTTTCAGGTGGAACCAGTTCTTTATGAGAAAAACTGAGTGAGACTTTATAGTGTCAAATAAAACAGATTACAGATATCAGAACTTGCGACCCTGTCGCCCAATCAAAACCCAAAGATGGCATTTACAGTTCGAGAGTGTAGCAAAGACCTGTTCAGGTATGTCTTAACTTTTCTCCACATTTATTTTGTCTTCCTTTTTTCATTTTACTCATACCAGACACCACACCAGATTGGTCCAAGCAATAATCAATACAGGACTGGCACATGATAATTAGTTCCTTCAGAAGTGCAATGTCCATGAAATAATACAAACTAAATCAACTCTTAATTACTTCAGAACAATCCAAGTAAAAATATATGCAGTATTTGAGTGATATCATATTATCACATAACATTCAGAAATGCAGTATACTAAGTAAAAGAAACAAAGAAAAAGGAAACTCACTTGGGATCGAGGAAAGATATCAGCTAGTAGCTTCTTGTATCGCTTCACTGGCTGCCGAGACCTAGTTCGTAAAGAAGGGCAAAAGATACATAGGCTTTCACAAGCAGGCATAATGCTCCTTGATACTACCCCCATCTTCCTAAACAAGTACTATTATGTCAAGGGGAGCCCTCAAATTATTGGTGTTAAACCTACATTGGTAATAAAGTCAGTGACTTATATATTCCAGCCATAAAAACATAACAAAATCACATCCATGATAAGACTCAAAGTTAGGCGCAGAGGATGTAGCCTATCTAAATTTTCATTTTTTTGAGAGGAATTTCAAGTAAAACGATAGCTTCATCAAAGGGGGTTCACAAACAATTAACATATCAAGATTTTCAATGCCATCCCATTCAATTGAAAAATAACACAATTACCCTGCTCATTCCATATGTACACCTGTCATTGCACTTATTACCTACGTCCAACCTGGTTACAAGATTTACCGAATTTTTCCTGATAACAAATGCAATTGAACCAGAAAACCTAATGAACCACATTAAGAAACGTAGTCAGCGTTGCAAGATAACATACGGGAGACGAAATCAGGAGGGATTGAGGACGATAACAGGTGTTCGACCCAGCTCTGCACAATTCTTTCTCCAAAACGAAAGAAAGCAAGCCAAAAAACAAAAAAAAAAAAGGAGAAAGAAGAGCAGAACGGAAGGGAAGACTGGAATCGCTCCAACCTTTCCCCTCGCCCTTCTCCTCCTCCTCCTCCCCTTACTCCGCCTTCTGCGAAGCAGCGAGCGGTTCTTAGGCGAGAAACCTAAAGAGGAGAGGAGAGAGATAACAGGCGTGACCGTTTCAAGCCTTTTAAAAGAGCCCAAAAGACCTGTTAAAAACAAACGGAATTGCTTCCCGACTTACTCAATTTTATACCCATTTCATTATTGGGGAATATTTTCGGGCCCGGCCGGGCTTACAAGTGGGTCCCATAAAGAGGTGAGATGGGTCAGGACGAGGACGAGCGCGAGGCGTCGTAAGTGACGGTGGTGGGACGTGTATACCGTTGGACGTGCCGCCCACGTGTGGGGCCAACAATAGTTGCCCGCATCTCTTAACGGTTTTGCACCATCCCTTAAGAGGACTCTCTCTATTAACTGACATCTGATTGCGTTTACCCGCGACGCAACGGTGGGCCCCATTGAAGACCAACGGTGAGACCCGCCTCTCTTCTGAGAGTAATCCGTAATAGATGTGGCGTAATTAGTACTAAACTTGCCCCCCAATCAAAACATAGGTATAGTTGTCTGGTAAGTCAAAACGTGTCGGAAAGATATTGTTCTTCATTAATTAACTATCGATGCCACTTCGGAGTTATTAGCAATTTATTACATCGCCGTGGACAAAAATGTCAGAAGAAAAGGGAAAATAGGAAATTTGTATTGGCAACCTTTTTATTATTATTATTATTTACAACATAAATTTCTATTGGCAATCCATCCCATACAATCGATAACCTTTTTAAAAATAATAAAATATTATTTTACTATTTATATTCTTTGTATTATTAATTTATTTTTATTATTTTTTATTTCATCCTTGTGGTCATTGTCATGTCACTCATCGTTCCCTTAACGTAATTAAAAAAAAAGATGATATTTAATTTGTTTGCTCAACTTTTAGGATTTTGTTGTTCAAGAAACTATAGGAAACAGCAAATCTTTGAACCAAACCCAGAATTTGATCTACTTAATTTGTTTGATGAAGTGAGATCTAAGAGATTAAGTACCAAAAGACAATAATTTTATGATCACAATTCACAAGCATATCATGTGATCGCCAATTCTAAAGCAAAAGCTTGTGGAGCTAAGAAGAAGATTTTATGGAGAGAAAAGCAAGGAAAAAAGATATATATATATATATATATATTTTATATTTATATATAACCCTAATTCTTACATGTGAATGAGAAGATTAGAAGAGGGCGTAGTAATTGGCCAGTGTCGAATGCAGTAAAGTCAAATGTGCAACTGTTCAGGTTGCCAAAACACTGCATCATTATTGCTGTCACTGTTACTGTGGATGAACACACCATCATGTAAACCTGATCTGGTATTTTGCTTTGCGCACACAGAAGACAGAGTTGGGTGGAGTTCCTGCACCCCTAAAAGGGACTTGAGATTTATCTTCGAAGCTCATCTTATTTCTGTGATGGCTTCCACTTGGAAGTCAGTCCTTCATATCTGAGACATGCTTATGAAATGGCAGACTTCTCTACGTTTCAGCATAGTTAAGTTCATCCATTCTCTTTCCATGAAGAAGAACGATGTGAGTGATGAGAACTTTCACGAGTGGTTGGCTAATCATCAACAGTGGTTCATAACTTGCAAGTGCTTAATTGTTTTTGGTGTTCATTCCGTTGGGCCTACCCAAATATTTCGATTATTTGCCGACATACTTTCTTGGATTGTCTGCATCTGGTTCGATGAAGACAGCAACCGGAAGGAAGAAGATGCTCTGCGTGATCCATTTGTGTGGATGCTCCTGAGACAGCACCAAAGATGTTACTGGTGCAGAAGAAACCATGGCATGGTCACAGTACTGTGATCAGTGATTGCTGCGACGCTTTCGTACAGAACAGTCTGTGGTTTGGAGATCTTCACACTTGTTCTTCGAGTATTCTCTGCCCTATTTAACAGGGCTTCGATAGGAGCCTTTCGTGGCATTGGTTTCAGACAAAACCTTCTTCTTCATTGCAGTTGTTGTTCCACGGGTCAGTCTTCAGTGCTGCTCTTCTTACACATTGTTCTTATTCTTGATCTTGTTATGCAATGAAGACCACAATATGTCTGCAACAGATATAATGTGCGTCAAAGTTTGATGTCACCAACATTTTTGTGAAATCTCCTAAAGAAGACAATGATGATCAAGAATTTAACAGGCCCTGGCAAACAAATGGGCAGAATTCTATATATCAAACAACATGATTCAGGGATACAAGAGAATTAATATGGTATGTCAAGCCAGAACAAAGGAATACAAAATTATGGTCTGATCCTAACATAGACATCCAGTGGTACAGCAGGGTTTAGTACACTTAGGTAGGAGGCATACATCTGTACACCTTGTGCAGGACCAGACACAACCACAAGAATAGTCCGGGCAGGAGAGTTTTGGAAGCGCACAACAAGTTCTCGAGCTACGGCACCGATTTGAGAAACAGCATGGTCCGAAGCATGAAAGTCTCCGGCCACAGCACCGTGAGCAGTCGCAATGTGGTCTCGAGCATGTAGGATTCCAGCCACAGCACCATTTTTCAGCACAGCATGAACTGGTGCATGATGGCCGCCAGCCACCACAGAGTGGCTGAGTACAACATGAGTTGGAGCATGATGTCTTGCAGCCACCGCAACGTGGTTGATCGCAGTATGAACAGGAGCATGACGGCCTCCAGCCACACCGCCATGGTCCGAAGCAGGAAGACCACCACCTACAGCAACGAGGCCTGCAGGAGGAAGCATTCAGGCAATGGCATTTCGGTTTGCAGCAAGATACATCTGAACAACTGCAGCAGGTTTTGCCGCAACTGCAAGGATTCTTTGTGCAGCTGCAGCATGTTCCAGCACAACTGCAAGGATTGGAGCAGCTGCAGCATGTTCGGCCACAAGTGCAAGGATCTTTTGAGCACCTGAAGCATGTTCCAGCACAACTGCAAGCATTGGAGCAGCTGCAGCATGTTTGGTCACAAGTGCAAGGAATTTTTGAGCAGCTGCAGCATGTTCTCCTACAACTGCCAGGAATTTTCAAGCAGCTGCAGCATGTTCTACCGCAACTGCAAGGAACCTCCGAGCAGCTGCAGCATGTTCTGCTGCAAGTGCATGGAACTTTTGAGCAGCTGAAGCATGTTCCTTCACAACTGCAAGGAGTCTTCGAGCAGCTGCTGCATTTTCTGTCACGGCTGCAAGGAAATTTCAGGCAGCTACAGCATGTTCCTATGTTACAGCAGGAAAGCTTCGAGCAGCTGCAGCATGCTCTGCTGCAGATGCAAGGAACTTCTGCACAACTGCAGCACGGTCTGCCGGGAGAAGCCTCACAGCATTGAGAACTGGGACATTCACATTGACAACAGGAACAGCTTCGTGGACAAGAGCAACACTCACTGAAGCAGCAAATCCATGAGAAATTGAAACACAACTTTGACCTGCACATGAACCAAACAAGTCCTTTTGGCATTTGTATAAACGCTTTTTTGCAAAATAAAGAAAACTTATTTTCTCATATTAATTTCTAATAACAACTAATGATCTTTGTTACATCATCTGTATACTAAATTGTCAACCTCTGAACCTGGTGAAAGGACTTCATATGGATATGACACTAACAGCTCAGAAGATGGCAAAAATTTGGTGCTGTAATATCTGTTGCAGCTCTTCAAATATAGAGCATGATCATTAAGATATTTACGAACAAAATTAAGGTCCACATAATGAGAATATTGACTGGTGTGTAATTATGTGGATCTTAAATTCTTAATTACCAAAGCTTATAAATTATAAGCATCCAAGATTTTACGACAAGTTATCTGACTTTTGGAGCAATGTTCTGGTGACATCAAAAGAAAAATAAATCAGGCAGTCAACGTGCACCGACTAGATGACATGGGAGCACAAGAAAGAATCTAAAATGAATAAGATGCACTTATCATCCATATATTACTAGAGCAAGCATATATTCACTAGGTCAAATACAAACAGAACCATAGATGTTCTGACCAATTTTTTCAAGTAGTTATTCTTTATGCTAGTCAACTATTAAATATTAATCATAGGAAAATATATTTTTGTAGCACTTCTTTAGCCAAAAACATTACATGAAGAGAATTAATCAACAGAAAAGCATCCAAGACTCACTCATGATTGCCATTGATTCATGGTTTTCAATTGCTAGTTCATTTTCTTATTTAAATTTCTGATTTCTGACTTTTCTGTTCCTTTTAACCAATGCCTTGAAAATGATAAACCTGGTCATTTCAAATTACAAGTGCAAAAAAATTATTGAGTCCTTGTTGCTTTACTGTAGGAGTATCTTAAACAGGTAACAACAATTGTCAACAAGGAGGAGACACAATTTTCATGAAGGAAACAGTCAGGCTTTTGTTTATTCTGAAACAACAGTTTCCATTTATTCCAGGCATAAGCTGCAGAATTACACTAAATATACAGTAATTTTGATTCATATCGAGGTTAGAACCCCTCCATAGTGGTTGTTAGAACATCAACTTTTATTATATAAATCTGAAGCTGTATATACACTTAAAGTTCAACTAAATGTAGATATTTTTTAACAACTTCAAGAATATAATCAAGATTTAGTCATTATCAAAATCCAATCTAAACCAAAGAAGCTAGTTAACCCCAAGGACCATGTTTTGCATCAATTAAGCATGTCAGAGTTGGACTTGGCATTTTTTTTATTTTAAAACATAACATACATATTATTTTAAACAGAAGAAATGTCGAGATAAATAAGCATATTAAGACAGGCACCTGACACTTCAGTTTATTTCATTCAAAAGGGATATTTCATGGTTCGAAATAAAGGAACATCATTCTTCATTGCTTTTTATAATATCACCTTCTAGATAACTTAGCCATCAAACAAGACATAATGCCAAAGTATAATACTTAATGATGGCACAGTCGAAAAGACATTAAAAATAGCACCTATCAGTAATCTAAAGCAACCCAACATGTCAAATAATGTAGCTGCTATCTTCTGAGGAGATTGCTGGTTCATGGTTCTTGCAAATAATTATGAAAGGAGCTAATAGATCAGCAACTACGTAATAAAGAACATTCATACCTCAAAACACAACAAGAGCCCAGGTGAATTTATAATACAAAGTTACATCACACTAGACCAAACTATTTTTCTCTTTATGTTTTTGAATGCCAAGTTTCATTGTTCCACACTGCTTCAGAATTGGATATGTTTTTGGTTATATGATACTCAGGAAAGAAATGAATAAAACTGATAAAAGACAACAAAATTCAGAAAGTACCGTATCCATCTCCACAAGCAACACGATTTGTGCCTCCGCTTATTTCTGTTTGACAGAAGAAACATACAAAAGTTACATGTTTTTACACAAAACTTAGCATAAAACATGTGAAGAAGTTGAAGAATCATACATAGGGATCAAGGGATCAGGTTTCGTTCCCACAAAATCGTTGACCCTGCAAAATAGTCATGATTTATAAATGTTATCTGCATAAAATGCTATGCACTTTAACCATAATTGGAAGTTCCACAATTTCTGAAGGAAAAATCTATTTTTCATCTAAGTCAACAGCTTATCATCTTCAACACCTCAAATCTATATTGAATTAAGGCCTGGTGAAGCACTCAGCAATTTTTCAAGTTCAACAAAAAATTGAAGTGTCACGATTCTTTTATTTTTTCCTTTTCTGGGGGGGGAAGATGGATCAATTATCACATTAATTTATTAAGCAGAAAGAAAAGAATAGATCAAGCTGCCACATGGGAACAAAAGAGGGAGCCCGTCTTGGACCCAGATCTCCAGAAACAGCTACAGAGGAAAAGAAAACAGGTGCCACACCCCACTCACAAACAAAAAAATACTGACAATAATGTCTCACGCCCTAATATCTAAAAGCTCTACAACAGATGAGACAAATTCAGTCGAGTCATTTAGCAAAAATTATGCTAAATATTTGTTTCCTAAATTGATGGTCACTACCATGAGAGTTACTAGATGCATTTGTGGGAATTGCTAACATTGGTTCAAGTAACTTTTACTTGAGCAAGCACTAGAACTTCACAGATCAGAAAGAAAAAGAAAAATGAAATATATCATTGATTCTGGAAATGAAAAGAATGTTAAACTCCTCCCGTATAAATTCCCTGAGGTGTTTAGACACATGTGGAGCCAACCTAGCATCTTTCGTTTTCTCGATTGCAAAGAAAGAAAGTCACAAAGTACTACTGATAAGTGAAGCATACTCTTTGCAGCATCTGGAAACAGGTTGAATTCCTTCAAGTGATTGCAACTCCTCCTGCTCGAAAATAGAATTTCAATGACATTTAAACTTTGCAAAACAAAATTCATACTTGAATCAGAACAGAGAGTATCAGCACTTCGTGCCACAATATCAGAATATATTGCTGCTCACTCTCCACATAGTAAGTTTCTGGTTAAAAATCTGTTGATCTTCTAACCATTTTAATCGATTTTTAGTTTCACAGAAAAGAGAATCATAATATTAAACTCAAAGACAGCATCCGTTTGTTTCATTGTCATGAAGGCAGAGATGGCAAGTTCCTTAAGAAGAACTAATGCAAGTCTACCTGGAAACAAAGTAGATCCAGTTCCAAAATGCTTTTTAGCCACATCAACATCTTTTGGCATTAAAATCTTACTGTTTTCCTTCCCTAAACTTCATGTTGCTACTGATATAGTCTTAACATCTTGATGTCTGTTCATTTGGACATGACTCTTTACTCTACTAGGTGACAAATCCCTTCTATGTTCAACTACTTGGCAAGGAAACACCTTTAACTCTCGAATCAAAACCTTAGCAACTCAACATCCTCTCTTACTTCAAATTGCAGCTAAAGATTACAAGATAATCCATCTAAATGTTGCTTTCAAGCACAGCCATCAGAAGCATTAGTAGGATAGCCATCATTTCACAGTCATTCCACTTCGCAGACTTCCATTAAAAGATGACATTTTTGCTCAAGAAAGAGTAGGAAGGATTTGGTGGGGTTACCTCGATGAAGCCAACCTCGCGGTTCAGGATCTGCAGCTCGAGCTGCAGCCTCCGGCGGCCGCAGAGGTCGGGGTACCTGGGCGGCGACTTGGGGCTGGGCGCCACCACCACCACCGGCGGCGGCGCGGTCGGCACGGTCTCCCCCATCGTCACTCGCGGACACACGAGAGCTCAAACGGATCTCCGGAGCCCTCACAAGGATTCAAAAGGAATGCGGAGTAAAGGGATCACGAGGGGAGGGGGAGGAGAGGAGACATGGACTGCGAGCGCCGCAGGTGGGGTATAAATGCGGTACGCGGCGGAGGAGGGGAATCCGAGAGGGGGTGACCGGTCCCTTAGCGTCACCGCGGCAGCACCCGATACGTGCTCCGTGGGCGTGGGCGTGGGCGTGGGCGTGGAAATAAGAGGAGGCAGCTGCTGCAGCAGCACCAGAGCAGGCATCTCTCTCTCTCTCTCTCTCTCTGCCTGCTAGCTATGAATATATCTACCAATGAATCTTCTCTACCTATCTTTCACCTACGCATCATCACACGCCTCGAGCGTTCTTATTGTCCGATCGCTGCTGCAGTGCCACTGACAACTCTAGTAACATCACCCATATCCTTTACCATCAGTATTCGACAACAGTCTCTCGTGTGCGTGCGTATTTGTGTGTGTGTGTGTGTGTGTGAGAGAGAGAGAGAGAGAGAGAGAGAGAGAGAGAGAGCGAGAGGTGAGGGTAAGAAGAGAAGGAAGCCGTCTCGGTAGCGAGCGAGAGAGAGAGAGAGAGAGACGGTATAAAAGCCTGCAAGTCTTAGTACTGAACCATGCCAAAGTCGCAGAGGTGCTGTTGGCCTCTGTCTCTCTCTTCACACAGATCGGTGGCGTTGCATTGTTGCAGAGGGGGCTATGCACAGGAAGGGGCGAGCCGTACTGCAGACCGCACGTGACGCCCACCGCCATGTGGGGCGCACGGCGGACTCACCTTCGAGTCTTTTCCCTCCCTCCCTCCCTCTTCAAACTCCAACCTCAACAATAATCCTCCTCCGGAATGCATCCCTTTCTTCATTTACTTCTTTCAACGTAGTTATTCGATGTTTCAGACACAGATGAAGATTAGCAACCTCGCTTGCAAGAAGAATAAGAAAGGAAGCACACAAGCTTCCTTGAGATTTCAGGTTGGGGAATCAGGGGGTAAAGGATCATCTCTGACATGACTTTGACACTCCCTGCAAACAGGAAGCAAGGAGGCATGGTCCCTACTAGCATTCGTTCTCATACCATGTTGTGTGTTCCTCAAAGCACAAAAATCCACACACACATTTTTCTTCATTCATCGCTTCATGTTCTTTTTTCTTCTGACTTTTGGAGGACTCTAAGCCCCTCCCATGCAACAGGCAGCTCCCGTCCTACGAACCTTGGCAGTGACACTCAAAGCGTCGCGATCAGCTCTAGTTTGCCTGCGGCAGAGTGGACGCAGCGTGGAGTAGCGACTAAATAGAATGGCCATTTATGGCCTGCTCTGCTTCGGCTCCTCTTTGTTGCGCCCGAGTTGGAGCATGGCAGCTTCGTTCTGGGCGCCCGCGGGCACGTCACTGTACACCCACCTTCGTTTGCACGACCCCAGCCCGCGTGGGTCCCGCCTTTTTCCTCCAATCGCGGTCGAGGTCGCCGCCACGCCAGCGCACACTACCACGTCGCGCCGCCCCCGCGGACCCCGAGGAGAAGGGGGAAAAGTCGACGATGACGTATGATAAGGCGTGGGGGCGCGTGCACCGTACACGGGACCAACGCGCCGACTGTACGACACGTGCACCAACGCTCGTGGCCTGTCGGGGGTGGGATTGCGTCATTGGCCGCAGCCCGCGTGCCGTGACGCCCGTGTTATCGATCGATGATGGGTGCTCATCGTTAACGTACAATGTTTGTAGGCCAAATGACGAGGTTAAAGGGCTCATTACACAGAGGAGGACGAAGGATCAAGACCGCCCATCGAGCTTGATCAACGGTCCAGATGGACGAGCTCAAACTTTTAATTCATTATTAATATATAATTTGATCCTTAACTCGATTCCCAACAATATATATCAATGGGATGATTGTGAGACTCGAGAGATCTTACAAAGATGTTGAGAGAGATATATCAGATGCTCGAATAAGAATCAAGTAAAAGAAATCAGCATTTATTTTTTATAAGAGGATGGATGGATGAATGAATGAGGATTTATTTGGTTCTCATTTATTGGGAATATATGTTCTATCGAGATTTTGGGATGGATGAATTGACTATCTATCCTCTATGATGTTTCAATTATTTGAGATCCACGTGTCATCATGTGATTTGTGTGAAATTGCTAAAGTAATAAACATTTAACATAAATAAATATAGACATTATTAGAATGTAATCATGACATCCAACTATCGACTGTTTGAGATGCCAAATGGTTGTTAGATGTAATCGATCATGTTTCCCCACAAATAATTATAAGTGATGATGGAATTTATTTTTTGTTTAAAGACAAGTGATGAAGAAACAATTTGATCCCAAAATATTATTACCCACCATCAAAACTTTTGAGATCTTATTTTGTGTTTGTCTCAAACTAAGATGGTGTTCAACCAAAGGATTTTAAGATTGTTTGATTTGAGAGTGCATCGAATATTACATACATAATCTATTTGAAGTTTAAGTTAACTTTCGAGTCGATTGTTTCGACTAATGTAATAGACTAATATACTAAGAAATAACGTATTTGATGGGTCTTTTTAATGATGACATTTTGGACTATTGCACTAAATAATGTTTTCACTTTAAAAATGATTCTTTAGCATTAGATGTAATCACATCATATAGAATCCAAAGAATATGATATAACTATGAATAAGATCATAATATTCATAATGATCATATCACGATGAGATATTATTATCGTCTCCCATCATTTATAAATTATGAATAAGATCATGACGTTTGAATGATTATAAGGTATTGATTACATGACGAGAAAATATATTGGTCATGCGACTATTGATCGTATCACGATGAGGTGTCGATAATTTTTAATACGTAATTATTATACTCGGATATATTATCGTGGTAAATTAAGATAGCTATGGGTGGTCAAACATCTTAACCCGCCGTGGGTCCCACCTCTATAAACAAAAACATTAAGTGGTACCCCCGATGGGCCCCATAATAAATCATGTGATGAGATTTTTTTGTGTTCGTTAAATCTTGGCATCATTATGGATGTCGGTAATGATCGCAAAATGACAGTCCAACACAGACAGTGAGGAGCAGACTACGAGTGGCCAACGAAACCCATCTAATTATTCATTGTGTTGGCTGTTAATTATCCCATCCCATCGTCTCCAATAGCATGAGAGACTAATCATGGCTGTGATGAGTTCACGAAGCAAACAGTCAGTCATGGCGGAAGCTTGCTTTCGAATGGCACTGAGTCGCTTCTCGATGGCCGCCGCCGTGATCGAGCATTGAACTCATGGATTGTTACTACACCATCAGAAAAGAAAAGGTTGTGTTGATTTCAAATTACGAGAGAGAAACACATTAATTAATTGTGTGACCCCCGAAGCAATGGTCCCAATGCAAGACAGACAAACCAAAGCAGCAGAGACTTTGCCGATGAGTCGATCAATCAATCAGTGGGAGAGAGAGAGAGAGAGAGAGAGAGGCTTCTTTTAGCTGCTTTCGATGAATCCGTAGGGCAGAAAAAAGTTCGATGACGTTGACCAGTCAAATACCGAAGGCTCGAAAAATCGAAGACTTTCTTTTACTGAGGTTTCGTGATGTGTTCCAGTGGCTGTGAGCACAGCCTCTTCTCGTCTCAGACGAGAGAGAGAGAGAGGTGGTGGTGGAAGAAGAAACATTGCCCTCCAAAGGACGCTTCCCCACACGCCGCAGAAGCATCCAATGCACATCTCGCAAACATTGGAATGACGCTGAAAGGTCTTCAACCATTTTGGATCCTTTCGCATGTTTTGTAGCTCAACAAGTCTTGCTTATCACAACACATCCACTTGATTGATTGATTCATATCTCTAAGCGAACATATATTTCAGTCTTATTATTATCTTTCATATGTTTACCCCTCAAACAAAAAAAAAAAGATACATAACTCTCTAAATCAGTACAATGTTTGATTTTTTGTAATAACTGAGAAAAGCCTAAATGCAAAGCAACATCAAACTCTTCTTATCACACAATATGTAATGAGTGATAGAAGAGTACGCAAAGTAAAGACAAAGAAAAGGCAATGGTGTGGTACATCTGACAAAAGATGGTTGTATGCTGCATTCATACTCCTTTTCTACTCTTTTTTTTCTTCTTTCTTTTGACTTTCTCCTGCAAAGCTACTTTCCCAAATAATAATAGCATCATTTCGATTCTGAAAACACACTAATCATTTAGCTCAAGAAAAAAAAAAAAGCCATTCATATGTCAATATAGGGAACACTAATCATTTAGCCAAGGGCTCATAGTCAAAATGCACCACTCGAGAGTGGCTTTACTCGATCGAGGTGTAGGTATTGGGTCCTCCTTCTAGTATAAATATAATAAAGGATAATTTAGTCGGTCGACCATCGGTACAACTCGTAGGCTCACGAGAAATTGTTTGCTTTTGGTGATGGGCGTACCCACACGGTTTTGTCCTTTTCGGAGCATGTGAGCCTATGGGCTGTACCAATGGCTGACCGATCAAATTGTTCCTTATCAGATTGACATTAGAATGAGGGCCTAAGGCCTGCACCTTGACCAAGAAAACACTCTCTCGAGCCGTGCACCTTGGCTCCCCTACGGGAGGGAGCACTGATAAAACAATTTAGTCACACGTTGGTTGAGGAGTATGGGAACCAAGGGCTTATAAGTCCACCAGGTCTTCCTTACCCTCATAGGCACATTTTGGGGTTCACATGCTCCAAAAAGGATAAAATCGTGTAAGTACGTCCAAAGCGAATAATTTATCGCAAGCCTACGAGTCGTACCAATGATCGACCAACCAAATTATCCCTTGTCGACTATCGAGACATAAACCTTATCTAATGTATAGTGGAAGATAAAAACATAATGAAAAAAAGACAATAATTTTCTACAAATACTTTTTATTATGTTAAAACAAAATTAATATTATTAATGCCGATCAAGAATGATATAATATGTCTTAACGCCAAATGTCATGAATATTAAAGATATAAATGGGCCAAGTGTGACGGCACCCTTCTATTTCCCAAGTGGGTAAACGGGTCACAGTTGGGCTTCCAAGATGGTCCAATGGGCCATCGTGGCATCAACAACCCATTCTAAAACATACTGGTCTCTTACATTAATTTCCATTGAGGAACGAGTTCTTGGATTCTGAATCCTCTGCACGCCATTGCTCTTACATTGGAAATGCAGGGAATCGAAGCTTGGATAAGAGAGAGAAAGAAAAAAAAGGACTAAAGGAGGAAAAATCCTCGATCCTTCTCCTACACGTCCATTCCCTTTATCTGTTCATCGACGCCGTCGTCCTTCCAGCTCTCGAGCTCCTTGCCTTGCTTGCTCACGTCGTAGCTCTGCACCTTGTACTCATGGCGACTCGCGAACACCAAGAAAACCCCGAAGTTTATGGCACCCAGCACCGCGAGCATGGCGTAGAAGTAGTCCAACCTCCCCTTGTCCAAGTTGTTCTTGATCCAACCCCCATCGGTGGCCTTGTCGACCAGAGACACAAGCATGCTGCTGAAGAAGAACCCCATGGACAACGTTGACAGGAAGAGACCGGTGCTCATCGACTTCATCCTCTCGGGGGCTTCCCTGATGAAGAACTCGAGCTGGCCCACGTAGGCGAAGGCCTCGCCGGCTCCCACCAAGAAGAACTGCGGGACGAGCCAGAACACGCTTATCTTGGTGTCGTCATGCACCGAGGAGTCTCTCCTCTTCTTCTCCACCGCCGCGGAGACGGCCATGGCGAGTATGGAGAGAGCGAGGCCGACGCCGGCTCGTTGCAGGCTTGTGATCCCCTGCACGTTGCGGGTGAAGCTGCGGGCGAGGGGGACGAGGAGCTTCTCGTTGAGGGACGTGAAGAGGAGGATGGAGATGAAGAGGAAGAACGAGAGGGAGCCGGAGGGGTAGACGAAGGAGCCGATGTGGCGGTTCATGTACGTGGCCTGCTCCACGGAGAAGGTGGTCGTCTGGGAGTAGACGGTCCAGAAGAGAATGCAGGTGGACCAGATCGGGAGCAGCTTCAGGACCATCTTCACCTCTTCCACTTCCGTCACGGTGGCTGCCTCGCCGACGTCGCAGGCGCCGCCATTTCCACCTTCTTTGCTCGATCTGGTGTTACACGCTTGAATGGCGGCTTTGTCGAGGCACCTGCGAAAGGGAATCCAAAGCGAGATCATGTTAAGATCGGATCGCCAATGACAATATGCCATGTAATGTGCTTATCCAAGACGTTTACCTAAACCATTCGGTATGCGCAACCTTGGCCGCGTGGTACTCGTTGAGCTCGCTGGGATCGGCCGGGTGAGGCACCTTCCTCTTCTGCCACGCCGACAAGAACACCCTCCCTATCACCGTCAATGGGCTGCCCTGCGGCCGCCTGAACCGGTACCGTGGCGTGCCCACCAGCATCACCACCACCGCGACCACCATGGTGGCGGCAGATATGCCGTACCCCCACCCCCGGCCGACGTTGTCCTGGATGTACACCAGCACCGTGACCGCGAACAGCGAGCCGAGGCTGATGCAGAAGTAGAAGCGGTTGAAGAAGAAGATCATGGCCTTCTCTTCCCTGGGGTCGCGGTTGTCGAACTGGTCGGAGCCGAAGCCCGACACGTTGGCCTTGATGCCGCCTGCTCCCAGAGCGATCGTGTAGAGTGAGACGAAGAGCATAGCGAGCTGGTCGCCGCTGGCCGCGACGCACTCGTGGTGCGCCACCCGCACGCTGTCGCAGGCGGATGGCCTCATGCTGCTAAGCGATGTGGCCATCGTCAACAAGCTCACGCCCTGATCTCACAAGCAACAGTATAAATGTCAACATCATATCATCACACTGTTCACGGTAAGCGCGGAATGAAGAGTACCAATGGGAGTGGTTCTTAGATGGTCATACCGCAGCAGTGATGGTGGCGAAGATGGCGACGGTCATGTAACGACCGAGCTTAGCATCAGCTAAGAAGCCTCCGAGCAATGCCAGAAGATTAAGAGCGCCCATGAAGTTTGTGACGACATTAGCTGAACTCGAGGTGGACAGATGCAGATCTCCCACCAAGTAAGTGACCAAGTTCATCGAGATGCCCATCACGCATACTCTTTCCGCCAGCTCCGTCCCTGAAACAGTGCACATAGCCCTCAGTCCTGTCTCACACATACAGATCCTGTTGCACGTATAGGCAACAGCAAGCTCCAAGTGGACAAGTAGTTAATCACCTAAGATGAGACCAGCACCGAGCCATCCCCCTGTCTTGGATTTGTCGACAGGATTGCCATTGTAATCGACAACCGGACCATTGTCGACGCCTTCGTCATCAGTGTGCACGACGGCAGACACCTACAAACAAGGTGGAGGGTGGTGAGTAAGAACACATACAGATGATCAGAAAGCATAGTAGGCTAATGCTGTTCGATACCATTTTGCAGCTCCCGTAAGACAGGAAGGGAAGGAGGGGGAGAGAGATAAGGGAAGGAAGGGCTGAAGTGAGAGGTGCGCTGATGATGGCGTGAGGTTATAAAGGCCGGAGTGATATGAGGTGGGTGAAGGACGACTGCTTATTGCCACATTTTCTGCTAGGACTAACATGTGGCCGAGTGGCGAGAAGCCATGGCATGCATCCTTTTGGAGTGTTTGGATTCGAGACGGAGGGTGAGAATGGTTAATGGAGGAAGGCTGGTCCAATACTCCACTGGATGGGCGGTGAGGTGAGGGATGACAGCAACACCGCCGCGGGTCCACGGAAAGGACGGTGCTCCACGCGTCTCATATCGCCCACACACAAAAGATATGTCCGGTGCCGGCGGATTCGCTCCAATGATTGGCGGAAAGGCTGCTCCTTCAGGCATGCCATGCTCAGTTGTCATCCGTCGTTGCATCTCGTCAGGTGCTGGAGATGAGTGCAGCTCTGATGAAGCCCTAGTTCTCCGTCAGTTCATACATAGATGAAACCAATTAGAGGATAGGAACATGAGCCGGTGACCTGCTTAATCCAGCTAAGAAAGTTGGAATGGGTGCATCTTTACAGGCTCAAATTATGACTGGAATCAATCGATGCGTCCTTGTCGTCTTTGTCTGCCATTAATCTAACGCGAGGCTCTGCAACATTCTTTTAGGCTGGCAGCGGGGTGAAAGGCTCAGATTTTTGCGTAGAGATGGAGATTAAGATTTGGAGATATTTGAAGGTGTCGGGTAAGATTAGCTTCAGCTCTCTCCTAACTTACTTTGGAGTCAGCAAAGCCAAACTCTGCCTGCTCTTTAAGAAGACAAAGGTGCACCGAACTGCTGTTGTCTGCCATAGACGAACGGCTGGTTCCTAATCATTCATGGCTTCATGTCATGGCTGCCACTAATGCCTTGTTCCTCACTGTGATTGGCTTTCCTATGGCAATGAGTTTGACTCGCATGGAAGACAGATGCTGCATGCTGCGTTACACAGTAGTGTTGGGATCCTCTGCTCCCAAGTTCCGAAAGGTTGCGTGTAGCTGCATCTCCCACGTAGCACAAGTGTTATATATTGCAGTTCATAAATATATGTGGATGGACTCAAAAAAGGTAGCCGAATCGGTGATCAAACACAAATTGTCATGTAAAACGCTGTAAGATTCTCTGTATAGCTGATGTTCTTATTGGAGTCTTAAAATAAAGACCATCTGATTTCATGTTATTGCTTCACTCTGATGTCGCAGGTGAAGTTTCTCGTGGTGTATATGGAATGAGAATTTGGTTCACGGAAGCCAAATGACTCGAACCTGAAGTTGGTCCGAGGTAGCCAAATATGATGATCGATTTGCTCTTATGGTCGCAGTGAGGTCTATCGTGTTGAACCTGTACAACTGCATTCATTATAACCAGCGGCATGGAGTCTGCTGACTTCCATGCTTCACTGGGAATGATGTTTTCAGTCCCCCCACTGTGGTGGCACAGTTTTGAGCCACATATGATTTCTCTCGCTATGAGGAAAATACAGATTCCAAAAACGATTTGGGTAAGTTATATAAAAGAAAACCTAATACTAATGTTTTACTTGATGGCGGGCGCCACAATGTCTGCTTTTCACCATGTGCTCTTTTTATTTAAAATCTTAAAAATATATTTTAAATTAGATATATCTTTTTTATTGACTCAATCGATCTGATTTGACTGATTTGATCATCTGATCCAGATTGAATTCTTTGTAATGGATCGAGTTGACTTTTGGTTTGAGTGAATCAAAAGTCAAGGAGGCTTATACGATGGTCACATCATTATCATAAAAATAAGTTATTGATGATTTGTCTATTACTTTTATGTCGTCTAATCACGATGTAGAATTCTTATATTCTGACAAATTTAATATGCTAAGTAGTGATCTCAAAAATTTATGTTGATGAAATAAAGTTTATGCACTGATCTGTTTAAGCACCAAAATTAGGGAAAAATTGAAGAAAAAAAACAGTAATACTAAACATGTAGATTATCTTTATCAAAAAAACTTTAATGCTAAAATTAGGGTACTGAACTCTTGAATATATTTTATGATATGTCTATGTTTAAATTAAATTTCTCGTAAGTGGTGTTATCTTCGAATAACATCTTTTTATCATATAAGTAAATATTCCTAATATTTTCATGTATATATTTCGAAATATTAGATGGAGGGATCTATTTTTACTTTTCATGATATCTTAATTGAGTTCACTGTAAGTGATGTTGCTTTAATTTTAAGAGTTTCCAACAGTGGAGAAATCATAGATGTTAAAGCAACTAATTCAGGTTATATGTTTGAAAAATACTTCATAAATCAGTTTCATAATAGATAATATAAAATATCTGATGTGTAGGTTAGTGACTAATGATGATGATGCTAATATTATTATTATTTTGTATCAATTATATAATTTATATATTTTTATTTATATTTTTTTTTGTCAATCAAACTACACTTGGTCTTTTACATTGCTATCTTATGTCGATGATCTAGATTTGTTGATAAATTACAATTAGACGATGATTGTACATTCTTATATTATCATTAAGATTTTTACAGTTGAAGCACTGAGTTGACTGAATATCTAAGAGGCTATGTATCACTTTTGATGGTAATCTGAATCTCTTTTTTTTCTTCTATATATGGATAAAAAGTTTAGTACAAATTAATTTTGATTGTCAGTCTTACTAATTTGTTAATAGATATGGCTATGCAAGCACGTGGATATGTTTATGGTATCGCATCATCTCGTTTAGAAAATTGGGGTCGGGTGAAATATTATCAACTTTAGGTTGCAATTGATAACTAAGAATAAGGTATTTTTTTATATATCAAAAGAGAGTTTATTTAGATATATGGATACGTGGACGGTGATGTCACATCCTGACGATGTTGACCATGACTATCGAGGCTCAATAAGGAAGCAAGGCAATCTCTTGCCCCAATAATGACATTGGCAGTTATCAATGTTGTAATGTTCTTTATTTTTTAATTATTTATTATATCTATGATTTGTTTTTGATTATTTTAATGATAATTTATTTAGTATAAGAAATTATTAAAATAACTTCTCATTAAAATAATTAAAAAATTATGTATATCATAAATAATTTTAAAAAAAGAATATTACACTCCCCCCCCTCAAAATTAAATAAATTCTTATTAAAATAATAAAACAAAAAATTATCGTTATCATAAATAATTCAAAAATAAAGGATATTACATACGTTCACCGAGATGACAACGACAATATCTTGCCTCATCGACAAAGGATGCTATACGACCATCGAGATCCAATGGAAAGACGATAGACATTTACGACAATTGTGACCAATGACAAGAAAGTTAATAATATCGAATGAAGTTTAACAATATAATTGGGGAGAAAACAAGGGATAATCTAAGTCTAAATTAAATAAATTAAATAATTAATTTATTTTAAAATGATTTGGTTTGATTCATATCAAACAAATTGGTTCAACCCCAAAAACCCAAAGTCAAACAACGTCAACAGATATTGTCTATCATTATTTGATTTTATAGAAGAGATTTTGATTCAATTAGAAAAAAAAAAGCCCTTTGAGAGTGCCATTTGATAAAACCTCATTTGTATGATTTTTTTTTTTCGATAAATTGCCCAAACATCTTTTGCTCGAGTGTAACACTTGATAAAATTCCTCAAGTTGTTCTACAAAATTGCCAAGTTTTCAAATCTGCAGCTACCAAAAAGTTCTGGCATACCTACCAATCTTGGCAAAAACAACGATGGAGAGGCCACGGTAAACTAAAGGAGAAATTCCAGTCATATCTTCTTTTACTCTGTCAAACCTAACACTTGGCTCATGCTAATGTCAGAATTCTTTGATTTAAAGAATGACACTTGTAACCAGCTGGAGATCAATTGTCACCAAGTCCAGGAACCCTTGTGAGGAAAACAAGATGTAAGCGGAAGTTGGCTAAACAACTAAGAGCAAGCAGTTCAGTGCCGCAACCTGGGCTGGGGCAACTGGGTAATTGTCTTCTTCGGTCACATCTCATTTCCTCACTCCGCTGCTGTCCACTTCGGTATTCTCATCATCATCATCATCGTCTTCTTCAGCATCTTGGCGACAGGCCGAGTCTACGGTACACTCACTTATTGGTTCATTCTCCAGATATACTCTACAGGCGACATAGTTGTTCCTCTACAAAAACATCAAGTATGGTCAGCCAACAGAGGACACTTGATTGTTCACTTTTTGTGACGTAAGAAAATGAAAAATAGCTGCTTGTCTTTTAAATGTTATTATAATTGTCTGCCGGAACAAGTCTACTGAAGGCATAATTCCACATAAGTGATGGCCAGATTTCCGGGCAATGAGAAAGTCAAGCATATGAAGAGACAAAAGCAACCGAACCAGGAAGAGCAAGAAATTGTGGCAGAAAACAGCAGTCTCAGTCTCACTCCCAATTTGATTCCATAGTAACATTCTATTAGCCAAATATATGGATGAAAATTGAAAGATGATTAAAGAGTGATCTTCCGTTGCTAAGTATTGAGAGAGTTGGATGATAATATTGGATTTGACTCAAAGCTTCATGGTTCAAACTTTTTGGTTGAAGTGGTATCCAATCTCATCGATGTTAGTCATGACTAATTGACTTGGATTGCCCTAAGTAAAACTTCAACAATTTCATTGTTAGTAACTTGATTCAGAGTTCACAGCAATTGTTAATCATAGTAAATGAGCATAATGAGAAAAAAGCAATACATAACAAGTAGAAGATTTGAAGTAAATGTTTTCCTAAAATCTTGCATGAAGAGCTCAGAATCATGAGATTCTATCCAGTGGGTTGTGATTAATATAAAAGCAAGAAACTTGCACATCAATGGTAGATGCTATAATCATCAACTATGAAGCATCGGTAAGAAAAATAATTCACTTTAGAGATGCGATCCAACCTCAGGGTTGTCGTCATTCCTCAGCAGATGCCTCTCCTGGTTGAGACGGTATTCCGCCATCTCCCAACGGGTGATCGCCCCAGGATCGTCCTCTGTTCCTTCGACGAACACAAAAGACCTCTTGAATCCAATTATGCCGCCCAAGAACACGGCATTGATAGTCTCCACTTCGCCCACTTCCTTCCAGAACCCATTTGGCGTGCGTCGACTCTTCTCGCTGAGGTCCCTTCGCACAAAGAAGTAATCCCACTTCCCATCAGAACTACGAGTATTTACTGCATGCAAGACCACCAAAGTGAATGAGATGTTTGGGTTCAAGAACACAAGGCTACATATACCAACATACTGAGCGGGAACAAACAAATCATTACCATCCATTTTATTGCAACTACTGAAATATTTGGCTTCAAGAACAGATGGAAACTGCATATACCACCAAACTAAATGAGAATTGCATTTACCATCTGTTTGCTGTGAAGTTTGGAGTCAAGAACAAATGCAAAGCTACATATGCCGTCAAACTCAACCAGAATCATCACATAGTTTTCATCCATTTTAATGGTAACTACTGAGAAGTATGGATTCATGAACAGATGTAATGCCAAACTTCAACGAGAATCATCATCGTAACTACTGAGAGGTTTGGATTCAAGAACTGATGTCAAGCTTCATAAACCGCCAAACGAGATGAGAATCATCAAGTACGTACCATACATCTCAAGGAAACTACCAAGAAGTTTCGATTCAAGAACAGATGTAATGCTACAGTTACCGTCAATCTAAACAAGAATCGTCCGATCATTAGCATCCATTCCAGCGAAACTACGGAGAAATTTGGGTTCAAAAACAGATGTAGTGCTACATTCACCCCCAAACAAAACGAGATGAGAATCATCAGATCCGTACCATCCATCTCAAGGAAACTACCAAGAAGTTTCGATTCAAGAACAGATGTAATGCTACAGTTACCGTCAATCTAAACAAGAATCGTCCGACCATTAGCATCCGTTCCAGCGAAACTACTGAGAAATTTGAGTTCAAAAACAGATGTAGTGCTACATTCGCCACCAAACAAAACGAGAATAACCAGATCAGTGCCGTCCATTTTGAGGTTACCACCGAGAAGTTTGGATTCAAAAACGTGTAATGCTACATTTACCGTTAATCTGAACAAGAATCGTCGGATCATTACCATTTATTTCAGCGAAACCACCGAGAAATTTGGGGGTTCTAGAACAGATTTCTTGGAGCCGCTTCGTCTTCCAGAGAGAAAAGTTGGATTCAAGAACCAATATAAAGCCACAGATCAAGCTGAGGCAGTAACGAAAAAAAGGGAGACGAAGATGGCGACGAGACTTAACTGGTGAGCCTGTCAGGGTCGACGTGGTAGATGTCCGTCTCCTTCACGGCCGCCTTATCGGGAATGCGTCGTCCGAGCACCTTGGGCGCGAGGTAGTACCACAACAGGTCTTGGTCGCTCGGGTTGAAGACGAACCCTGCCGGCACCGGCATGTTGTTGGGATGCAAAGCCTCACTTCTCCCGCACTCCGATACACTTCTTATATAGTAGCCAAGCGACAGAGCCTTCCCAGCTGCGACTCCATCTCATTTTGATATGATTGTTTGCATTATATATATATATATATATATATATATATATATATATATATAGTTTAGAACGATGATAATTCATGGAAGATAAAATAGTTAGTAAATTTAAAATATATTTAATACAATTTTAAACCCTTAATTAATATATATTATTATAATATTTCTAATCAACAAGGTATTACAATTCATTATCAATTCAACCCAATTAAGGATTAAGTGATATTATTTGATATCAATAATATTAAAAATATAAATTGAGATGCTTTGATATATTATTTCATCTTCGATATTATCGATGATTTTATTTTCTTATCAAGGGCAAATAAAATAATTTTTTTGAGAATTAATGATAATCAAGTTGGATGATTTCTTCATCTGGTCATTTTAATGAATGAGGGATATATGCTAGTGAGGTGATTAATTTTTAAAAATATATTTATTTTATAGTCAACTTATAAGAGTTTCTATTTAGTATTACTAAAATTTTTTAATTTATTCTTTATTTTTAAAATAATCTCTCACTAGATCAGATTTTGTTAAAAACATATCTTTCTAAATTTTATTTCTGAATTAATATCATAATATTTTTTTAATAAGAGCTATGATTATTTTTAACTTTTATTTTGATGAATAAATAATTTATAATATATATTTATAATAAACATATTATTTATTTATTTGACTCTTGATTTTTTTCTCACATGTTGTAATCATTGAAAACAAAAATCAAGAGGTGACACTTATAATTTTAAATATATTAAAAATAATAAATTAGTTATCTCATCTCGATCAAATAAAAAAAAAAATATTTAAATATTTGTTATCAGCTAATTAACTCTTCTAGAACTTAGATTGACTTCATCAAACATATTATAAATGTTTGCAATACAAATTGAACTCCATGATAAAGTCATAGAGATAGAAATGTCCACATAATTTGAAACAAGCATCCAATATCCCTTATTTCTACTCTTTATCTTCCAAATTTATTACACATTTATGAATCAAAACTTGACTTTAAAGTTCCCACAAACTCAAATTAATAATAATATATAGAGGACAATGTGATGTGACGCATCCACACTAAAATAAACCAATTAAGGGCTACAAATGAATTAAATATAGATAAGACCGAGTCATCCAGACTCGGTCAGAACTCGGCCGAGTTCATGCGCGGCGGGTTAGCATAGTAATTGGGCCGCCTGCGAATTGACATCATCCCCTCCGAGACGATGCTGCCGTCGTCGTCCGCCGGGAACCCCATCGACAGCGACGGCTCGGCGTCGTCTTCGTCGTCCCCCCTCAGCGCCCTAAGCGTTTTCTTGGCCATCTCCCGCCGCATCTCGCCGCCGCTGACCCAGCCCTCCGCCACCCGCGTCAGCACCGGCTCCGCGCTCACCGACCTTGCCAATCCGCGGAAACGGAGGCTCCCGCGGCTCATCCCGTATAGCGCCGCCACGCAGTATTCCTCCACCGCCGCAGCCACCGGCGACCTCATAAGAGACACCACCGACGCCACTGCCCCGCCATCCATCAGTGCCGCCCGCCCCTCGTTGCAACCGGCGAGGTTGCACACGACCATCATCGCCAGCCTCGCTAATCCCGGCCCTTGCGTCGTCGACGGCGTCCCTCCCGGGGACACCTCCTCCCTCTCCGACGCTACCGAGAGCAGGGCCCGCACCACCCCTGGAGCTCTCGCGATCTTCGAACGGTTGGCGCCGGCGAGGGAGAGGTAGTACAACGCCATCCCGGCGTCGCGACGAGCGCGGAGGCCGTCGGCTGAGGGCACGGAGAAGAGGTCGAGCAGCGGCGGGATGGCACCAAGAACGCCGATCGCCGCTCTGTTTTCGTCAGCGAGGGCCAGACTAAAGAGAGCGCCAGCGGCGTGGTAGCGGGCCTCCGGGTACCCGCCCTCGAGCACTTCCACGAGCGGCGGCACCGCCCCTGACCTCACAATGCGGACCCGGTTCTCAGGCTCCAAAGAAAGGTTCACCAATGAGGCGGTCGCGCTGATCTGGACGGCGGCGCTGCTTGAGAGGAGCATAGAGCGGAGCGCGGCGAGGAGGCGAGGCGTGCAGAGGTCGATCCGGCGCTTGCGGTTCTCCTTGGTAGCTTGCCGGAGCAACACCACAGCGGATTCCTGTTCGGAGAGCTCCGTATCCATCAATTTAATCAGAACCTCCTCTTCCGACACACCGACGTCGGCAGTCTGGGACGTGGGGGGACTGGTAGCGGTCCGATTGTGGACTTCGGGTGGCGGCGGCTCTTTGGGCGCTTCCTCGACGAAGGCCTCGGTGATGGAGGAATTGGAGGAAGACGACTGGTACGAGGACGCCGACGAGGTTAAGTGCTGCGAAAAGGAGGGAGCTTGATTCTTGGTGCGAACGGAGAAAGCGGAAGGGGCGTTGGGATTCATCGCCCCCCTCAAACTCTGGGCCGGTCTCGTCGATCTGCTGCCAAAAATCTCACCCTCCCCATCCGAGGACGCCGAAGAAGCTCGCACCGCCTCACCTTTCTCGTCGTATCGGCTGCCGTAAGAATCCGCGGCAGCTGCTGCTCTGGAGAGCTCACCTCTTTTCTCTCTTCCTCTTTCAGTTCCACCGTAAGAATCCGCGGCAGCTGCTGCTCTGGAGAGCTCACCTCGTTTCTCTTTTCCTCTTTCAGTTCCACCGTACCCGTGTGGCGATCGAGAGGCCTCACCTTTTTCCGCCTCCTCTGCTTCGTCGAAAGAGAACGCCGCGAATCTCCGCATGAATTCACCCCTTCGATCTCTTCTCCCATGACCACCACCACCACTACCATCACCACCGGCAGCATGAGGAGGGGAGGGACGTGGATTACTGGAGGGGGGCATGAGGCTACGGACGAGGGCGCGGGCGGCGTCGGGGGGCATGGGCTGGGGGGGCGGTACGCCAATGCTCTGGCACCAGCTGAGGATGGCGGACTTGAGGGCGACGTTGGGGATGAGAACGAGAGGGGAAGGGCTGAGTTCGAGGGAGAGGCCGGGCGGGGAGAAGGCGAGGTCGGCGCAGGCCTGGACGCAGCTGCGCTCGAAGGTGTGGCCGGAGGGAGGGACGATGACGGGGTCGGCCATGAGGGAGCGGGAGATGGGGCAGAGGAACTCCACGGGCATCTCCGCCGCCGTTATGGAGGACACAGGCGAGGTGCTCGAGGCGGAGGTAGACGAGCGGTGGTCGTTGGAGAACCTCCAAAAGGGCTTGCGGCTTCCCATCCAATCCCTTTTCCCAAGGTTGACCATATAATCTCTCTTCCCCTTCCTTCCTTTCCTCCATTTTCTATTGTGTTTGCTTGGTGATTTGGAAGAGGGAAGACTTGGAGATAGAGAAGACCAAAGGAAGGGAGAGAGTAGTAGTGAAGAAAAAACAATATTAGCAATAAAAGTAATAACAAAACAAAGAAAACTAGGAACAAAAAAGCAATTCAAGGAAAATAAAAAGAAAATAATAATAAAAACACCAAGTTGACTTTGGCCTTCAGAGAAGAATAAATCAAATGCTTCCTTCATTTCCTGAATATAGAGTTCTTAGTTCTGTATGTGGATAAGCCAATCAATTGCCAATGACTAATCAGTTTTGTAGCAAAACGTTTCTTTAAATTGGTTCTTTGACTTTGATCAAGGTAAATATAATGTGTAAGATTCCTCATTAGCCATGAATAATTACAATACTATTTGATGATAAGGTGGGATTTGTAGAAATCAGACTTTGACTCTTCAAAAGATCCACTGGCTTTAAAAGAACCCAAGTTTGCTGGTTTCCCCTCTACTGCACAACTCAGCTTCTATATTTTAATCAGTGTTGTGGGCTTAGAAAATGAACCTGTCCTTGTATGACCTCATAAAAAAGAATTATTCAGAGTGAGTGGATGGTGTTAAATATTGGATGGCTTCAACACATGATACAGAGATGGCATGCACATAAAGTTAGATAATGGTTGCCAAGATTACATGAAGCATCGACTTTCCAGCAAAATCTTGTACATGAGCACTGAGCTTGTTGAATCATTTGATTGTCATTTGCAATGCCAACCATCTATAACATGTAGTTTGAGTTTCTAGCTTCAGTTTCTTTCTCTTATGAATGCTTCACCAAAGTATCCATGATAGTTAGCAACTATGCTCCCTCTTTGAAGTAGATATTGGAAACAAAACTTGTTATTGGTACTTTTCAAGCCACTGCTTGTACCTCCTAGTGTTAGATCTTACTAAGTCAATTAACTAGACTCAACAATATATCAATATCTCTTTCATCAAGACAGCTGTTTAGTTCTTTTGTAGAGAAAATTTGGTTTATTAGTAAGAGTTGTTGAGCATAAGCTCTACCAGACCCCATTATATGCTAAAGCTGTAAAAGTTGTTGGATTCTCCCAGACATGCCAGAGTTTAACTTTTTACAGCAGCAGACTTGCTTGCTTCATAGGTTCTCAATGTCATACTTTAATCAGCTTTGTTTTAAGTGGTTGACTGTTAATTTGTTGCTAATTTACAGTGCATATTGCAGTGTCCTGGTCCCATTTGACTTGTGAGTAGTCATCAAGTTCAGCACCCAGCCAGCAGGAAGAAAATTGCGTTTGCAGATTTATTTGACTTTTATACCACTTGGAAGTTGGATGGATGGCTGAAGTTTTATGCTTGGCCATTTATTTTCCCACCACAGATTCGAGCTCCCGAAGGTCAATTCTCTATTTGCTTATGATTTTTCAGTTATATTCTTTAATGAATCAAAGTTTTTATTTTCAAAAGTTATGGCGATCTAGCATAGCAAATCAACTGATAAAATAATATGTTTAGGAAATACTACTTCAAGCAACCACATAAACTACAGAAATCTAGCAGTCATGACAATGAAAACACTGAATTTGAAGCTTGTGGCAGCAACAATGTATTAATCCATTGGCAATTGTCAAATGTCAAAATACATTAGCTTGGTGAAAAATCTTTCACTATATATTATTTCATCTTACATTTGGAAGACATATTATTCAGGTCCTGCCTTGTATTTCTTGAAGCAAAATTGCAGTTAGCTGATGGTGCTTTAAGACCTAATATTTTTCTTTTATGCTTGCAGTTTAATCTTCTTTAGATGTTTGTTTCATTGTAATCAAGGCTTGATCAAACTCCGAAGCATTGCTTTCTTGTGTTACATGCTTCTTCCTCTATCATCTTCGTTGTGGTTGATAGAAAAAAAGTGTTAGAGGTCCTTGAAGTGCCAACCATTGATTGTTTCCTCATTTAGATCAGGAAAGGCTTCCAGTTGACAAAAGAGGACATCAAGGACATTCCATTCTTCCTCTTTCCTTCCCCACTCAATTGCCCAACCCAATCAAAGAAGAGATTCTTTCCATAGCTTACATATAAATTTTGGACTCAGTCTCTTGAGTGTGATTTAGAGAGATCTGTTGATGCTACGTGGTATATGAGCTGGTTGCAAGAAACATTACAGCCGTGCATAGCATGGATATGATATCACGTGCCCATATGATATGGTGTGAATTGTTTTCAGGCCCAATATACTACAGTATGCTGTTAGATGTACCAGACCAATAAAACAATTAGTCCATCTAAGACATGCTGCAGAAGTAGATTGCCAACTCTGTCCTTCGTAGATTGCTGATGGTATCATTGAGATGTGTTTCTGATAAGTGTGTGAATCATGAAAAACTGCCTGCTGAAAAGCATTTAGTGAAGATATTCTTTAGATTTTGTAGAATACTTAAAAATTAGGAAGCAACATAATCGCCAAATGGCAACTCTGAATTGTAGGTGAGAAAAGGATCATATAAAGCACTTATAGAATGCCTTTAGATAGGTATGTCAGAGTGATGATTTTGCCCAGAGAAGCTAAAACATTCATGACAGGAGAATGTCGGCTAATTCTATTTCATGGGAGAAAAAAATCTGAAGTGCTTTAACTGATTGATGGGGATGGCTATGATAACCATTTTGATTAGTTAACTATCTGTGGGACTTTGAAACCTGTGGCAAACAAAAAGTTGCTAAAAGGATAGCTTTACAGATGACTGTCCTGACAGCTTCACTGCTTCTGTTCAAGATCAAGCTTTATTAGTCACCACCAACTTAAAAAGAACCTTGCGATGATCCTTCACTGCAATCCAGCCTTCTTTAATAGTTTTCTAGTTTCATGACTTAGCCTTGGCTTTGGTTGTCACTCTTCAATTATGATAAAGTTTAAAGAGAAGGGAGAATTGCTGTGACGGAACTTCTCAGAAGGAAAAGGTCTTGTTGAGCTGTGTGAAAGCTTGAAGTGGATCCCATAGAAGGTGAGGAAGCTATCCAGGAATATAAAGAAAACCATGGTTGTGGGAGAGTCCTGTCACAATCACTGTTGTTTTGTTTATGACTAAGGGACAATGGCTCTCTCACTTTAGTTTTAGCCCTGGGCTTTCTGATGTTAACTTTCAATTACAAGCCTTTGGTTTCTATTATTTTATACTGTCGTAGTTGTCAATAAAGCATTAAAGAGCAAAGCTCAATCATATTAGAGTTACAAAGAAAGTAGGCAAATGTGAGATGTGTACTACCTGTGATTGAAATATGACAGTGCAAATGAAGAGCTGATTGTCTTCATTAGGAAAGATTAAAAGCCTGATCTTAATCCCATGAATCTTACATCCTCAGTAGATGGCACCATTGTGCTGATTAAAGTAGTTTTTGCATTGTTCTCTTGTGGGTGCCTAAAGCACTGCTCTCTTTATCTTTTGGGCATTTAAAAACATGAAGTGATTCTACTGTACAAGGCAAGGTGTTCCACCCTTGTACATTACAAAAGGTGTTCTATTTTAAATCTTCCAATCACTCATCACTAATTCTTGTAGTCATTTTTTCTCAATAGCTAGAAATTCCTTTTAGTAACAAGCAAGCTGTGTAAAATCAACAGAAATTAGTGAGAAGTTTTGTTCTATTATCACTCTTTTTCTATACAATAATTCCTGTTCATATATTAAGTTTAATACCATCATTAGATATTTGATCATGAGACCGTGGTAGTTAAATTTCTAGTAGTTCATTTATTTATTATTTTTTGAAAAAAAGAAACTATATTATTGCTTCAAATTTCTAATAAAAATATATGTGAAGATCATTATGTAATAATAGAGATAAATATGAGGGATGAGAAGCCACCCATATCAAAGAAGAGTGTTTCATTTTAGTCTGACTAGCAGTCTAATTTATTGCTTGGTTATATTCCGTATAATAGCGTAACAAATGATAATAAATTAATCATCATAGAATCTTCTTGATGTGTATGATGGTGAATCGGAGACGCCAAGGAGGTTCAACGTCCTTGATGAATATATCGTCGTTGATGCTTTTGTCAAAGACATATATTTGTTCGGCTCCTAAAAACTCCCAAATGGTCCCCCAACACAAATCTGAATCCTCCAGACAGCATATAAGAGGAGCTATTAGATTATTTATTATTTATAATAGCTGAAACCCAAAAAAATAAGTATGGTTTTAGCCTAGTAAAATAGGTGAATAACTTCTGTTGTTTATATTATGGAACATCACATTCTCTTCTCCTTGTTATTAGACATCTACCTGAGATTCTAAGATCATAAAATTGTATCTTTCTGTTGCTAATTATAATCTTGTAATGCAAAAAAGGTTGGTTGAAAACAGTGGTTAGCCATTAATCATTTTATTATTATGAGTGCACTCTCACCTGATCTACATCATGGAATTAAGTTGGAACTTTCTGGTGCAGTCTGTTCTGGTGCAGCCTGTTAGAATGTGGGAGGAGATGGAAGTGTTTAACTGATGACAGCCCATGCAAGTAGATTACTTACAAAGTCAACATCTTTAAGTACCTTGGATGATAAAACTAAATAATTCGACTCTCTAAATATTAGAGGATGAATGATTTATGAATCATTCACAGTGATCAAGTATATGGGCAATGCATTGAAGCAACTGCAACACTGCTGACTTCATCCCACTAGATTCTGCATCACAACTCCACATTATCAAGCAAGTAGCAGACTAAATACACTAATTATGACCATCCAAACTTTGTTTTTGGATGTCAAGAGTTTCCTGAAGCCACATTTGAACTTGGCAGGTGAGCAACTGAGATGGAGAGAGAGGCACCAGTATTTGCTAAAAGGAATTGAAGATGTTTTCTCTACCTTCCTCAATTATTTGACTCAACAAAAGGAGTGTCTCCCATCATCATCAACAAAAGAGAGAATCAATGTAAAGTTTTGCTTGCTGTTGTCCTTGAAGGATACAATTAATCTATGTGCACAATTGTGTTTGAGATTTGCATCAAGACAAAAAAGCATCATTAATCTAAGAGGTATAGAAGAATGTTGGTAGTATGATTCCCTCTCTTGTGTTTTGATGCAAGTTTTTATTTTTGGTGACAGAAATGATGATGTTGTCATTTGAACTAAAGTATGGTTTTGTCATTTACATGCTTAATTTTAAAAATTATCCAAAATATCTCTAAAAAGTTTCTTATCAATTTTTTTTATTTTAAATTTTAATAATATTTATATTCGAATCATAATATAATATATCAAATGATTTAATATATTTATAATATTTTTAAAATAAATTCTATAATGTTTTTGTTGTTGTGATAAAAACACTATAGTAGATTAAAATTTTTTGAGAAATAATTTAAATTAAGGATATCGTTTTAAAAAATGAAATAAAAGATAAAGATTAATATATTTTTAGGAAAATCAGAGAAATCATAAATCATTCCAAAAGAAGAGTTCTCATTGTTTTTAGGATAAGACAAAAGACGAATCGCAAGGAAAATAAAAAGGTATAAATCGGAAAAGAGAAAAGAAAAGAACAAACCGATGGCGGAACGCTTCATGCCAAATGGGACAGTTCGCGAGGACAACACATCCATCATAATTTGTCTCGTCCATACCACGTCGCCATCCTACCCACATCGGATTGCATGGATCATATGATTTATCTATCATAAATAATAATTATTTCCTCTTTACCCCCCAATAAAGCAGAGGCCACCAACACAAATTAATCCCAATAAGCAACCCACCACAGCCTGTTTGAGCTTTCAATGCAGCGGCGATCAATAAAAAGACAAGATTTCGAATCTTGGGCCCCACCCTCGCTTGGGTTGAGCTGTCGGGCCTCACCGACACCCCTTAAATCTCCCCACTCCTCCGTGGCCCCACACCGACTCCATTCGTAAACAGGTGTTTTCCTGGGTACCCGTGATTTGGGTCGGTGTACAACCGCTGCAATGGCTCCACGCCGCTGCCACGGACACCAATGGCTCCACTCCCCCTCTTAGTCGCCCTCACAAACCCGTTCCTTACCATTTCGAGGTACCTCATCGGTCTCGGGGCCCGATCTCTACCGCCATTTGCAAATGGGTGTTGTCTTGGGTAAGTGTATACTGAGTCGAAGAAGAAAGGCTCTGATGGCTCCCCACGTCCATTTAATAGCACCCGCGTAAGATTGTCCGCCGGATGACATTGACGAAACAATGGACGGTGGATGTCTTCCCGCAGAACAAGGTTTATGCGGCATCAGCGGTTGATGTGGGGGAGCAGTTGCCTCGGCTGCCGTGAGCATAGAGGGACAAGGTAACAGCTGCACTGTTCATGGGGAGCAGTGGAAACCCCACCCTCTCCTTCCCCTCTCCCCGCTCTCCAAATCCTCTCGCCCTCTTCGCCTCCTCTTCTTCTTCGGCTCTCTCTTCTTCTTCTTCGTATTCTCCGATCGCAGAGCTCGGTGGGGCACGGGGCGACGGATCTCGTTCGCCTCCGTGACGGGATTCGAGATGGGAGCGAGAGGGTGTTAGGCTGGTAGATCTGTGTTCTTCTCTGCGTGGTTCGGATCGCGGTGAGGTGTTTGATTCCTTGGCACCGAGAGCGATTAGGGTTAGAGCCTGCAGGTTGGCTTTGGGTGGAGAGATATGCCGGCTCCGGGTTTCTCTTCCTCCAAGTCGGAGAGGAAAGGGGATACCAATAAACAGCAGCAGCAGAGAAGGGATCCGTATGAAGTTCTTGGTGTCCCTCGCAATGCCACGGAGCAGGAAATCAAGAGTGCGTACAGGAGAATGGCTCTCAAGTAAGAACCCTGAATTCAATCTGGGGGATTTTAAGGATGCTGTTTCTGCGTTCCTGTTGCCTCTACATCGCTGCGACGAATAATGAGTGTCTATTTCTTGTTGGGATCTTGCAGTATTATCTTGAAATGGCCCATTCTAGCTTGCAGAATGGAGTTGATATCTTGTTCTAACTAGGGCAAACAATTGGTACAAGTATCAACAAAATTTAACGTTCCTATCATACATAAATGTCCAGGATTTTTTATTATTCATGTTATCGTGGAGAAATGATAACTTGTAATTTGATATTGCATACCATTTGACGGAAAAAAGACATTTTTCAGATACATAGTACATTATAAATAAATTTTTATATATGCTTATTGGATTTGCAACTGGTTTTACAACTGTCATATCCACCTTTTGTAGGAAAACCTATAGCAATGGTTCCAAGTGATGGTGAATAACACTAAAAGAAATCAGTCTAAATTTCAGTGATGAATTGAACTTAAAACGTTTGGTACAAGATTCTTCAGTGACACTAATAGTATGCCAAGTCTGCCTAAGCTTCTTAAAACTTTGAGCTATTATCTTTTACATATCTGATAATTGTAGCTCCTTTGAGTCTGCAAATATCTGGAAGTCAACAGATGGATGGGGATCGATAAAACTCATAGCTGATTATGACATCAGTGATACTAGCTACAATGAGTTGGGACTATCTACAAGTCATCTAAATCATTTAGCCCTCTACCAAATCTCAGTTTGTTAATTCTTAACATATACTACAGCTCTCTACCAAATTCCAGTTTGTTAATTCTTAACCTATATTACATTATAAGGCCAGCCTGTCATAGTGTCATGGCCATACACATAAAAAATCCAACTCAGTGAGGCTGGCTGGTGCTGATCAGGAATAGATGGCTCCAAATAGAGGTGGATATGTTGGTGAAGAAGAAAATTTTCTGGTGCTAAAGTTTCATTAAGTGACGACTCCAATCTCTTAGATGGTTTAATTTCACCATTATAAAATATTTCCATAGGCTGAGAGATTGTCTTTCATCTAGTTAATTCAAGTATCTTCTTTCTTCCATGAGAATTCAAGTAGGATATGTACTTTGAGTTTTAAGTAAATGAACATATTTCTCTGTGATTTAAGTTTCAATAATAAATCTCTATCTCGCTTGGCAATTTTCTTTAAATTTAATTTTGCTAGGAGAAAATTTCCAATTTGTTCTTTAATGCCTCCTTATACTGATCCAGTTGTAAGCTTGGCTATGATACCCAGGATCCAAGTTAGCTGGTATACAACTAAATGCTTGAAGCTGAATCAAGGTAGAAGAAAATTATATGCACAACAAAACGTAACAATTTGGAATATATCATGATCATTACAACTGAGGCACTGAAACTTGTTGTTTCACTTGAAGTGGTGGAAACATTCAAATTTGTAAAAGTTGTATGTAATTTATGATATGGTTTAATTTGTATGTCACTAGAGAACATTAGTTGCGTCTCTGATGCTCATCCTATCAGTCCTCTGGTGGCCACATAATTTTCTTTGCATACTCAGAAATTGAAATATTTTTGGTGAGAGATGATACAAAGGACCGTCATAGTATTTGTATTCTGTTCATTTTGCAGGTATCATCCTGACAAAAATGCAAATGATCCTATAGCAGCTGATGTTTTTAAGGAGGTCACCTTCTCATACAATATCTTGTCTGATCCAGATAAACGGCGCCAATATGATACATCAGGTTTTGAGGTTAGTGATACAAGTTACACAGCTGCTGTTGGATTTAGTTCTATTAGATGATAATTCAGATCTGTCTCTGTCTATCACTAAAACTATTTTTTAATATGGGATTTCTCCATCTACTATGTTGTCATATATTTTATGTAAAAGTTTGTGTTCTGTACCCTTATCATTTATTTCTTGCTTTCATTTAAGCCACCAGACAGATTCATGAAGTTGACATTTCTTTGTTCAGGCTATTGAATCAGATAGCCAAGAATTGGAGCTTGATCTTTCAAGTCTTGGTACTGTAAATACAATGTTTGCTGCACTTTTTAGGTAAAACCAGTCAGTGGAACTTGCTATTATCTTTGTACTTTTTGGTAGCTCTTTTTGCACCAATTATCAAAAGACCTCTGACTATATACTGCATGTTAGTAAACTTGGAGTCCCGATTAAGACAACTGTATCTGCAACTGTTTTGGAGGAGGCGCTTAATGGCTCAGTAATCATTCGTTCACTTCCTTTGGGTCAGTCGATTGCTAGAAAGGTTATCATCACATTTCCACTTGTTGCTTTTAGAACTGTTGCATTCAAAATTTTGAATATTTACTTTTCCAATACTGGACAGGTAGAAAAGCAGTCTGCTCACTTTTACACAGTAGAAATAACAGAGAGGGAAGCCCAGATGGGAGTGGTTTGTCGTGTTTATTCAGCTGAAAAAAGCAAATTCAAGGTTATGTCAAAATTTTGAATATTTACATTATGTATGCATATATACATACTGTATGTATATATTTAATATATAACAATATTCAGGGCAATGAATGCTGTTAAAATTTTTGAAGTATAAAAATTATATTATCAGAAGAGGTTCCCATGAAGAATCTCTTCGAGACATGTTTGCAGCTTCGAACATTACCTGAAAAGGAATCTTTAATAATTGATTTTTAGTTCACTCTAATGTTATGGAGTGTCAAGAAGTTCATTTTCTTAACACTCTGGATTTATCACCTTATACCTGTAAACATTTGCACTTCAAAATGATTGTTATATGGATGATGTCCCCTTGTTGTACATGTAGTGATGGCAATGGGTCACTTGAATCCAATCCCCAACCTGACATAATTACCTTTCTAACCGAATTTGTCCTGAACTTAATTAAAGTGTATCTGAATCTGATTCAAGTGAGTTGGATATACCTGGATATGAAAAACCTGATGTGCTGTCATCTCTACTCTCTTTAGGAATGACAATGGGTAGGTATCCTTACTGAAATCTTACTCCAACTTATGTACCTACTTCCATTCCCAACGTGTCCCAAACCTTGTTAAAACCAACCTGGATTTAGTGGGTCAGTAGACCGACGTAACCAAATAATATTACCCTCTGTCATCCCTGTGAGCATGGATACTTGTTTAATCTCAACACATGATACTTGGAAACATATTGAGACATTTGTACCATCCACACCAAAAATTGTTAATATGTAGTATGGTATAATGTATGTCATCTGTATGTAGAAGGTTCCAAAAGATGTAAAATATTGTCAACATATAATTGACACTTTTTATTCTTAGTGATTTGTGTTTGAAGTATTCTTGTTTAGATTTTTTGCAATCTATATGAATGGTTGTTGCCCTTCATATGAATTGGATTTTTCATAGATTGCCTACATTATACAAGCTATGAAATTGGACAATATATAAAAAACACATGTCACAAATGTTGTGCCTGGGCTGTATCATGTCCTATAAGACTGTTCAGTAATGTCCTTGGCCATGTTTCATGGTCCAGTACATGCTGGTCCACTTCCAATAGGGTTGTAGACTGGAGTATGTGTCAGTCCTCCTCAAGCATCAATCTTACTTATTAATTTTCGTTGAGTAGACTGGTTTGGTTGTTACAACAGGTGTACCATTAGTTCCATAATGGGTTCTGGTTTAGGCTTTAAATTGCTACCGTTCTAGGAAGAGAAATTTCATTCCATTGCTTGGTACATTCTTTCATCTTGACATGATCAAATGGGAAATAGTTGCAGTGCCAAGATCTAACAAAGTAACAATGTTTGTTGTGGATCTCCAATGATGATTAGGACCACTGTTGGTAGCTTAAGCAAAATGGTGCATACACTATCTGTTTCCTTTTCAATCATTCCTTCCTTTTTATCCTTTTCTCTCTCCTGCCAGCACACTCGTGTTAGCATAATGATGAACTATATTATAGAAGTCTTTGTTAGCTTGCATGGCGTTTTCACCTTGCATACATCATGTACTTTTGCCACTGCAAGAAGCAAATTTTTTTGACATATTGTGCGGTTGATCAGGCGCTCAACCTATATAAATGGAACTTTTTAAGAGTCTTACATGGATCGGAGTCATCATAGTGGCCTATGACTAGCAAATAAAACATAAGTTAGAACTTGCAAGGCAGTGCTGCCAAAACCTAAGGTTATAAAAAATTTAACTGGTTGTCAAGCTCATGCAGTGCAGTATTCCATGAGAGTAAATTGCGTTTGAGTTCATTGTCATTAATCTATGGAAAGGCCCAACCAGGACTATAAGATCTCTGTTTCTTTGTTGATCTTAACTTCCAAAAGTCATCGACCTTTGAGAACTTCACGGTCTATGGTTCATGATATTGATCTTTAAGTTTAGTTCATACTCTTTGCAGGATTTATGAGTTGTTATTGGATAATTTAATAGCTTTTCATGCTTCTACAACTTGACACAAGAATGATTTTGTTTTTTATGAACCAAACCTTGAAATTTGTAGCAGGATAGATCATATTTTTGCTGGTAGTGCAACCTGATTCAGATCAGGTGGTGCATATCTAAATCAGAAGATCTTGACTTGTCATTACCTTAGGGATCCAATTATAAGTCTAGCATCTAAGATGCATAACAGAACAGAGGTTAAAACAAATCCATGCATCTTCACTTAAGTTCCAGGTTAATTTACCTCTAACTATGTATATGCATTGGTAGCCAGTTGTCTCTTCATGGATTATTTGCTTGCGCTATGCGGGTTGAACTATTTTTTAGGAATTTATTGATGATGGTTACTTCTACTATTTTATTGCATCTTTTTAGGAATTGAAATTTTATTCTTACTATATTTTTTGTAATGTATTTGCAGCTATTGTACTTTGAGCAGGAAGAAAATGGTGGACTCAGTCTTGCATTACAAGTAAGCATATCATGTTGGTGAATTTATTAACAATAGTATATTGCCTCTTGTTAATTTTCTTTTGTTGTCTCGACTGTTTGATTAGTTCTAAAAGAGATCATATGCAACCATGTGGAGAGTTCAACATAGCATTCTTTTCTTTTACTTTATCATCTCTGTTATTTGTGTCCTTTAGCTTTGTCTGGCATCCAATATGTTTCAGTTGTGTCTCCTCCAATCACCGGTACATATTTTTTAGCTCAAACTTTTGTTGTTTATGCTTTTTATTATCAAAATCTGTTGCTTTAACAGAGAAAGCAGATGCCCTTGTGTGATATCTGGTGTACGAAAGAACAATATCTTACTTCCTACTTGTTTATGTGTAGCTCCATGATTTACAAAGGACAGCATGTTGCATGAGGTTCCTACCTATGCGGGCTTGGGGAGAGTCATGTATTTAACTTGACCTTAGCAAGTGATAGTTACCAATTATTATGTTGGATGCAGCCAGGATGAGAGAAATAAATCCTAATATGGATCAGTGTCCATCAGCTTAAATTAACAATATTTGCTTGTACTGAAATCAACTGCTGCATTATCTCTAATATGGCGTTTCAGAGTTTTGATTAATGTAACCGATATGAAAACTATATTAATCTTTTGACTATTGGTTTGATTTTAAACCAATCCCAAATACCTAATCTGTATTGGTTGATCCTGATCTCAATATTTTAGAGCTTGAGGTATGCAAATTGTGAGGTTCTCAGAAGTTCCAACATTTCCTCTTGCAGATAGTATATATTGTGGATCAGCTAATAATTGTTTAAAATTGAAAAAACTGTGTTGCAACTATTTCCTCCCTCTGTAATTCTCCTCGTATTCTTGCCATCTTGTTATCGTTTCCTTAATTGTGTGGTTTATATTTTAGGTGATCACATTTAGCTTGTGATATATTCATCTGACAACCAGACTGGTGCAGGAAGACAGCACTAAAACCGGAAGGGTTACTTCTGCTGGAATGTTCTTTCTTTGCTTTCCTGTGTATCGGTTTGATCAAAGCCATTCGGTGAGGTTAACTGGTTTAAATTCTGTGCAAGTGACTCTGTAACCAAACAAGGTGATTGTTACTGAATGATGCACTTTTATTTGGTTACCTATGTTTCTTACCTCCAGATAGCGATTGCTAAAGATCCTGATGCTAAATTCTTCAAGAAATTGGATGGGTTTCAAGCATGTGAAGTAAATGAACTGAAAGCAGGCACCCATGTATTTGCTGTCTACGGTAAGTTGTATATTTACACAATATATTTGACTGACTTCTTAACATAGAGCTTTGCAGCTTATATCTTACATATTCTTGTTGAATAAAATTTTGAAGGTGACAACTTCTTCAAAAGTGTAAACTACACAATAGAAGTTATGTGTGCCGAACAGTTTTCAGCGGAAAAGGAGAAACTGCGTGATGTGGAGGCAAAGATATTAACCAAAAGGGCTGAGTTGTCTAAGTTTGAGACAGAATATAGAGAGGTTTGTATGCATTTCCTGGATGGTGCTACTACAGTGATTTACTTTTGGTGACATTTGCTCATCCGAGTCTGCTTCTCTATGCTGAGATTGACAGGTGTTGGCCCGATTCACAGAGATGACCAACAAGTATGCACAGGAAATGCAAGCAGTGAGTTCACCATTTGACACTGCTGAGCAAAGCCCCATTTCTTAACTGCTTATATTGTGATCTAAATATGTTATTATTTTCTGCTACAGATCGATGAGCTGCTCAAGGAAAGGAACACTATTCATGCCTCCTACACCACCATTTCACCTTTAAAAAGAAACTCAAGTAGCAGCAAGATCAGCAGTCCCTTCAATGGGTCCAAAAGTGACGAAGAGTGCCCAACGATAGAAAAGAAGCCAAAGGATGAAAAGAAGTCTAGGGACCGGATAAGGCGGAAGAAATGGTTTAAGATTCACTTGAAGGTGGACAAAAGGAAGGCGTGTTGATTACATGGTGAGCAACTGTTTTAAGTTATGTCAATGTACATTGTCTCACTTGGATTCCATGCCTTTGTGCTTAGTTTTCCTTATCCTTTTCTCGGTGTTGCGTAGGTTTTATCCTTCAGAGTATCCCAAACATTCTCGAGGATCCGTACCAGAAGCCTCCCAAAAACATATTTTGTTCTAATCTTATTTCTCTTTTGCTCTCTCATCATTTGTTTGCCCACAGATTATCAATGTTCAAACAGCCAAGTATCCAAGCAATCTAGATTAATGTTCATGATTAGTCTTCTGGGCTCTCTTGCAGCTTTAGAATGGAGCAGTAGTGCCTTTATGTACATAAGGGACTTCGTTTATTTTGTAGCCCACGTCAAATCAAATTCTTTTACTTTTTTAAGAGTATCGTGGTAAGATGACACATCATTTATGATTATTTCCCGTTTCATGATCCGCGATGGTAATGCAATAAGTCATGTTGAAAATTGAGGATACAATTGACACGACCTTTCCTCGGCCAACATTGCAGAGTGATTGATTTGAATCAATCAATTGAAGCAAAAAGAATCACTCGGCTCTCACGTGCGGCACTGCCGGTCTTAATCCAACGGCCAGTGTTGCTACGTGAGATAATTCGGGAGGTCAACTAGCATCTCCACCCGGGCCACAGCATCGGGCCCACGATGTACTCCAATCCCATCTCTTCCCGTTTAGGCGGGGAAGCGACGGCGGGTGGGAAATACCAAAACTGCTCGTTCGTTCCACGACAGCAGACTCCCCCGTAACCGCACACGTGGGGCCCTTTTACTTATTATAGTGTCATACCGTTGGTGATCGAGGTAATTTTTACAATGTGTGGGGACATAATAGTATTTTGATTCATTGCGAAGGAAAGACGTCGGTGTCGTCGCGGGCTAATTAAGGAATCATCTTTTACGATGACGTACGCGGATCCTCTCCAATTAAACTTTCGATTGGTGTCATCCAATTCGTGCACCGGAACCGTCCGGTGACATGGACCGCGCCTTTAAGCATGTGGGTCCATCCGTCATTTTGAATGTGAGCGGTACGATCACGATCCGATGCTATCTCACCATTCATTGAGATATCTTTGTTGCTCAAAGACAGCGCCGGGGCAGTTCGACAAGGAACGAGAGAGGAGGACGGAGCCCTACGATGGCTTTACCTTCTCGTGCGATCGGATGATGAGCCCTGAACTCCGATCTCATCTCCGAATTCTGTTTCCGCCCGCTAGATCGCAACGAGGAGGGCGGAGGAGCGATGGAGAAATGCGGGGGAGATGGAGAAGCGGTGGCGGGTGCGATCCCCGGGATGAACGGGAGTGCGCCGCCGCCGTTCCTCAGCAAGACGTACGACATGGTGGATGATCTGGGGACCGACGCGATCGTTTCGTGGGGAGCCGGGAATAACAGCTTCGTGGTGTGGAACACGGCGGACTTCGCTCGGCATCTCCTGCCCAAGTACTTCAAGCACAGCAATTTCTCTAGCTTCGTGCGGCAGCTTAATACCTACGTAACGCCCTTCCGTCCTCTGTTTACTTTGATTAATATATGTTTGATTCACGTTATTCTGTCATTTCCAATCCAATTTTTCGGTAGTTGCAGTTCCTCGTTTCAATCGGTGAGGGTCGATGGATAATACCTAGGGACATGGTAGGACAAAAGAATCCCAAACATTGGTGCCATTAGAGGTTGATCGCAAGACATTGTCCTCTAAATTAGGAAAAGCATAGTAGATTAATCTTCAAACCCCTCCAGCATCGACGTTATCCTGTGACCTCTGTCACTTTGAAGTCATGAAAATGATCGAGAATGTCGATGATGAGCTATACCGAGTTTGAACTTTTGATGCATAGGAATTGTTACGGAGTTTTCTCACTAAAATTCTACTACATTTTGTTTGATTAAGTGATTGTTTCATGAAAGTCAAAATTGGTCCAAAACAACAGTTCTAAATTTAGAACTACAACCTACAAGAGTTGTAGAACTCAGAATGAAAACTAGAAGAAAGAAACAAAGAAGAGGTTTTAGCAGAAATTGATGTGAGAGATGGATAATTGCTTTGTCTTTTATGCAATAAGGCTACGAATTGTTTGATGAACTAATCTGTGATGCTAACTCTTGGAAGGCCAATTCTCTTGGAGAATTCCATGATAGGAGGGTCATTTCCTTTTACTTCTTTTCTTCTAAATAAACAATAAAGTCCCATGATTGGTATCAAGAGACAGTTTTCAGAATAGCTTTAGCTTTAGCCATGAATTGACTCTGTTTGAAGTATTAAACCGGAGCTTCTTTGTATGGAATCTTTACCTTCAAGATTGAGATTCTTCACTCGTATATGACTTTATTAATCCTAACTTGGTCGAAGAACATGTGTGCTTGTTGAGGTGAAAGATGTCAGACAAGTAAGTGCTTGGCTGAAGAGGGATTTATGTGCAGGGTTTCAAGAAAGTTGATCCTGATCGCTGGGAGTTCGCAAATGAGGGATTTCTAAGAGGTCAAAAGCAACTCTTGAAGGCTATAAACAGGCGGAAACCATGTCAGTCACATGCCCGTAGCCAACCAGAGCAGACTCCACCACAGAATTCTTCTGTTGCGGCATGTGTCGAGGTAGGCAAGTTTGGGTTGGAGGAAGACATCGAGGGGCTAAAAAGAGACAAGAATGTACTCGAGCAGGAGCTCGTCAGGCTGCGGCAACAGCAGCTAGCCGCGGATGATCAGTTAGAGACATTTGTCAAACGCCTTCATGGCATGGAACAACGGCAACAACAAATGACGTCGTTCCTGGCGAAGGCCATGCGGAACCCTGCCTTCTTTACACAGTTTTTGCAGCAGAGTGATGGAAACTTACGCATACATGGAGTTAACAAAAAGCGAAGGCTTCCAAACCAAGGAGGTCGGATAGTGAAGTATCAGTCACTGATCAACGAAGCAGCCAAAGCAATGCTGAGGCAGATACTCAAGATGAACACATCTCCTAGGATAGAATCTTCGGCCAATTCCGATGATCTCTTGAGAGAGAACTTCCAGTCTTTGTATGAAGCGTTTGAAAGTACTTCTCGTGTTACACTGTCGGAGGTCCCTTCAGATTCTAGAGTTTCATACGTGCCTGCCAGCTCTGGTTTTGATCAGTCTTCTGCAGCAGTAGCAAAAACGATGGAAACAGGTGAACTGACCGGCATAGGAGTGTTATCGGACATTGCTCCTTCTCCTACTGATTTAAGCATTTCCGATTTGTCCGAGCTACTTGGAGTTGAGAATCCGGCAGTGCCTGTGCCTATCGAGATAGATGACTTTTCGGCACATACTGATATTAACTTTCCTGATGATGAAGAGAAACTCCCCGGCATAGTTGATGCATTTTGGGAGCAGTTCTTCACGCCTAGCTCTCTGTCAGGTGACACAGACGATGTCCAGTCCAGCATACAGGAGATTGAGAAAAGCACAGAGGGGGGATTACCGAACAACTCCCAACACATGGATCATCTTACAGAACAGATGGAGCTTCTTTCATCAAACATCATGATTTAGTATAGTATTTACGTATCTCAGGGCTACTGCAACCTTGGATAGGATAGATACCACATACGATTCGTCATCATACGACATCTGTTCTACCTGTTGTCAAGTAATTCTTTGAGATGCTACCATCTTCCATTAAAACCTAAAAGCAGTTGTGACCCTAATATCCTGCAGTTGCTTGCTGATTGAGAATCTCCAAAAGGAAGTTACATGATTGGAAGTCCGAAGCAGAGCACAACAAATATCAACCAAGAGAAAACGAAGGAAAGATAGTAAGAAGCTCGGGAAATTGCAAATTTCATGTGCTATTCTTTTGAATGGAACCTCAGAGTATACACTTGTAATTGTCGAGAAGACGCATGTTAGCAGCAGATGTGACTAATTCTTGCCACAGAATGAAGGATGTACATCGTCAATGTAAGAACCAAAATGAACTAATTCTTGCTCAACCTACTTATTGCAGCCAATGGTCGGATCATCGTCAAGGCATCATTCAACAGTCTCCGTATCTACTGTCACGTTGCGGTGACTGCCAACCGAACGCTTACGCTTCTTTGTCGTCGTTGCCGGTGGCGGAGCCTCCGGCCTCTTTTACTTCCTTCTCATGGACGATGTTCCAGAAGAAATCCGTTAGAACTCCCTCATACGATGGCATTTTCGCAAACCCAGGGAAGTAGTTAATGTCGATCACAAGGTAATGGGTGCCGACCTTCACATCCCTGAGGACGTCAAAATTGAAGAGGCGGAGTCCCAACGCCCGCCTCAAACCCCTCGCTATCTCCGTGACAAAGCTCAATGGCGGCAACTCCGCCTCATCCAGTTGCATGTAATACTCTGCCTTCGACGAGACCTGTGTCGTCATGTTTGACACCTGCGAGAAGGTCACCGATCCCTCGGAACCCTCCAACTCCTCTTCGGTGACATCCGGGAGGGACTTCCTCTTCACGCACTGCACGTAATCCCCCACCACATACACCTTGAATATGACCCCGCCATGGTTCACAAACTCCTGCAGCACCAGCGGCGGTTTGAGCTTTAGGAGGTCTTCCCGGTGGAAGACCAGGGACATCTTATGAGACTTGGCGCTGCCATCGGCTACCAGGGGCTTCGCAATGATGGGTAAGCGGAGGGCCTCGACGACGTTGGAGTTGAGCGTACCGGAATCATAGACCACGAGCTGGCTTGGGATCCCAAAGGTCTCCCTCTGCTGGGGAATCTTGAGCTCGGAGACGACCTGGAGCATCGAGATGCGGTTGTGGAGGCGCGTGATGGCGAGGGGAGGGTCGACGATGGGGACGCCAGGGTTCTTGGTGGCGAAACCGTCAAGCTGGGCCTTCCAGTCCTCGCCGTGGAGCTTGTGGAGCACGCAATCAAAGGGTCCCTGTTCGGCGAGCGGCCGAGTGGTGTCGATGGGAACGAGATCGACGCCCCGCTTGCGTGAGAGGTCGACGAGCGAGGGCTGGATGAAGCTCTTCTGCTTCTTGGGAGCGAGTGCGTAACCTACTGTGAATCTCCGAGGGTTTTCCGCCATGCCGACCTCTTAATCCCTGGAAACTCGTCGAATTCCTCCTCAGTCTCCGATTGCCTGCCAAACAAACCGCATTTTAGAAGAACACATCGATTGGAATCTACGCTTCTTGAACCGAAATCATCGATTACCAAGAGCAGAACATGAGGTGAAGCGACCAAGAATTGCCTGACAAATTAATGTCATTTGTGAATGTTTGCTGCACTAAGTGATCCAGATAAGCAAGCGAATTAAATATAACATAACCAGTAGCTATGAGATCGATTGGTACACTTTACGGTTATGATTGCGGTCCGTTACTTATGAATTAGATTTTCTACTAAGTAACTGAGTTAGTTATGAATTAGTTCGGACGGTTCGGTCAGTTACTAACTGACATTTCTTGTCAATTACTTTACGGTTATGATTTCGGTCAGTTATTTTGAGTAGCCACCACAACATCTTCAACCGGTTGGGTCAGTTACTTTGTGTCAGTTACGGTTATGATACCAAATTCAAAGGAATGACACTTGCAATGGCCTGGGTATCAATCATTTGTCACGATAATTACTAATTCCAAATCTCTTGGTGACATAGTAGACTTATATTTTGGTGGATGGATAACCCACGAAAAATTTTGGAACCCAATCTATATGTTCAAGAGTTACTCATCGTTATATAATAATGATGAGTTTACGTGAAACTGATTAGGATTAACATGCATTAGACTGGATACCAACTCAACTAAGAAGCTTAGGCTTTATCCAATATATATCACTCAGATTCTTTTACTCTATTTCTTATTTCTCTTTCTATCCCTCTAATATCATTATTTATTTTAATATTAACTAAACTATCTGCTAGAGTAAAATATCATTGACGTCTTAGTTAACTAACGTGATATGATCCCAACTCATGTTTGTAGGAATATTCAAGATTTCTCTTAGATAGAAATACTACTCATGTTTGTAGGAATATTCAAGATTTCTCTTAGATAGAAATACTGAGCTCCTGTAATAAAAATATCATCTGGAGATGAAAATACTATGCTCTCGAGATATCACCTACACAAAGATCAAGGTCGAAAGGAGTTTCATTACTCTAATGTTTTAGTTAGTAATATGAGGTCCTCAAACGTGGGTTCAAGTAGTTTAAAAGAAATTCCTTGTGTTGGGTTTAAAGTATTTTTGTATACCTTAGATAAGAATGAAGCTTGTGATTGTCTTCCTTATCATGATAAACGAGAAGAAAAATTTTATTTTCTTGCTTTGAATCTTCCTCACATAGATAATGGTGACTTGGATCTCACATGGTAATCACATGTTAGCCATAATAGACTCACTATTATATATCATTTTCTCCTGATATTTAAAGAATCGATACATAATTTTCAAACTATAAAACTTTCAACATTTAAAGAAGCAAAATAAAAGCTAAAACTTTTAAAATTAAGAAAGGTAGGGAAACCTACCTCTTGTCAACAGGGTGTAACTCCTCGTTCCTCCCGCTGTCACTAGGTGAGAAACGAAGAAGACAAATCCCTCACTTTAAATAGGAGGAGGTGAGCCTCTATTAAGGGAAATTTATTTTAATTTTCGTATTTATTTAATATAAATTATTTTTATTTAATATACTAACAAATATGATATCATCATATTTGGAATACTTAATAGTTATTTCCTTAATTCATATCAACAAACAAGGAAGTAGATTAAGATTTCTTTAAATTATAATAACAAGTAAGGAAATAAAATCAATTCCTAACTTAAATATTTGATTTGATTACACATATTCTATATAAAGGGAGAGTCATTGTCCACCTTCCCTTCCATGGCTTATATGCTCAAGAACACCAGGAGTATCGACTTCGTTGGTCGGGAGAAGCTCCGGAAAAGATGTCCTCTTCGTGATGATTTGATTGCCGAGATCCTCTCCTACCGCCCGGCGAAGACCTTCGTTAGGCTCCTCTCTGTTTGCAAGACCTTCCACCAATTGTCGTTCGACTACCATTTCCACCATTTGCAGTCGTACCACAACACGACCATCTCCGGCTTCATAGTCGAGTATCATGGCACCAACCTATCCCTCCTCAAAGTTGACCCCTGCACCGGCGTGCCCAAAAGCAGCCTCGAATTTCTTAGGAATAGCAACGCCACAATCCTCGGGTCTGCCGGTGGCCTCATCTTCGTCTTGCATGGGAACGAGGGATCGTCCGATGCTACTACTAGTAGCATATTTGTCTACAACCCAGCTCGTAGAACTCGGTGTCGTCTCCCCACCCCATCGGGCGTGCGTTTGATGGGTGGCATCGCGGTGAAGTTCACGGACGATAGTGACGTGGTGACAGAAGCCTACAAGCTAGTCTACCTCTCACCGACCTGGGAATGGAGCGTGTTGCACCACTGCCTGGTCTACGACTCAGCGACTAGGGCATGGACGATGGACAAGGAGCTCAACCTGGGAGCGAGGGAACTAAACTACGAGCATCCGGTGGTCTGCGGAGATGTTGTATTCTGGGCATCAGACTGGCGATCGTGCACGAAGGTTGACCCGTACGTCGTCGCCTTCGATGTGAGAGAGGAGTGTACACAAATCATCCATCTACCGAAAGAAGCAGCCATCTGCTGCGACGACACAATTGGGATAGCTACGTGGGAGGGGAACTCGTTGTGCCTGATCCATTACCGCATGCTTTCTTGTGGGTTCACTCTGTGGCTTCTGAGGAAGGCGAGAGACGGTGCGACAGGATGGGTGAAGGCAAATGAGATAAGCTTGGCCGAGATGGGGCTCAAGAATAGATGCTTCGTAAGCTCCGTTATGCTGTGTAAGGTGGCGAAGACGGTGCTACTTGTTTTCACCATCATTAACAAGGCATACAGTTGTGAGCAATACGCTTCGGCCATGCGGCCAGCAAGAGGAGCCGTTGTGAGCAATCTGAAGAAACTTTTCCTTTTCCCTTTTTTTCTGCTTCTGCTATATAATAGTATCATATCCTCGGATCAACCTTTTATTGAGTAATGTGCAAAGATATATGAATGTAATTACTGAGATTTATGAGAGAGAAGATTTATACACTCAGTTCAAAAGAATCACACACCGTCTTAAATTTTTAAATTATATAATAATGATGAGTTTACGTGAAACTGATTAGGATTAACATGCATTAGACTGGATACCAACTCAACTAAGAAGCTTAGGCTTTATCCAATATATATCACTCAGATTCTTTTACTTTATTTCTTATTTCTCTTTCTATCCCTCTAATATCATTATTTATTTTAATATTAACTAAACTATTTGCTAAAGTTAAATATCATTGACGTCTTAGTTAACTAACGTGATATGATCCCAACCCATGTTTGTAGAAATATTCAAGATTTCTCTTAGATAGAAATACTGAGCTTCTGTAATGAAAATATCATCATTTGGAGATTAAAATACTATGCTCTCGAGGTATCACCTACACAAAGATCAAGGTAGAAAGGAGTTTCATCACTCTAATGCTTTAGTTAGTAATATGAGAACCTCAAACGTGGGTAAGTAGTTTAAAAGAAATTTCTTGTGTTGGGTTTAAAATATTTTTTTATATCTTAGATAAGAATTAAGCTTTTGATTGTCTTCCTTATCATGATAAACGAGAAAAAGATTTTTATTTTCTTGCTTTGAATCTTCCTCACATAGCTAATGGTGACTTGGATCTCACGTGGTAATCACATGTTAGTCGATAATAGACTCACTATCATATATCTTTTTCTCATTTGCAAGGACAAGCTAAATAATAGTGACCACATAATTCTATTTTCATTTGGTTATGACGAACATCTAGCATATTTTCTCTATCATTATTTAGGAAATCGAAAGTTATTGTATAGAAGTCATCCCGATAGAGTTACAATATATATATATATATATATATAGTCTTAGGCTTGTTTCATCGAAAGACCATATATTTTCGTTACAAAATATGCTTAAAGTAAACATTTATGCATATGCATACTCAACAAACATTTCATGAAACACTAAAATTAATATTTTAAAAATATCTACTTTAATTTTAAAAATTAATAAATATATTATTTGTTATATTTATGATGCATAGACATCATAAATCATATTACTAGGTAAAGACAATAAATATATTTTTCGTGTTTTTATTGATATATTAGTTGTAATTTAATATACGTAACTCTTGGACTTACAGATTGGGTTCCAAAATTTTTCATGGGTTATCCATCCACCAAAATATAAGTTTACTATGTCACCAAGAGATTTGGAATTAGTAATTATCGTGACAAATGATTGATACCCAGGCCATTGCAAGCAAGTGTCATTCCTTTGAATTTGTTATCATGGATCAAAGAAGAACAGCGATCAGTTGAAGTTGTTGTGGTGGCTACTGAAAGTAACTGACCGAAATCATAACTGTAAAATAACTGACAAGAAAATGTCAGTAACTGACCGAACCGTCCGAACTAATTCATAACTAACTCAGTTACTTAGTAGAAAATCTAATTCATAAGTAACGGACCGCAATCATAACCGTAAAGTGTACCTATCGATCTCGTAGCTACTGGTTATGTTATATTTAATTCGCTTGCTTATTTGGATCACTTAGTACAGCAAACATTCTCAGATGTCATAAATTTGTCAGGCAATTCTTGGTCGCTTCACTTCATGTTCTGCTCTTGGTAATCGATGATTTCGGTTCAAGAAGCGTAGATTCCAATCGATGTGTTCTTCTAAAATGCGGTTTGTTTGGCAGGCAATCGGAGACTGAGGAGGAATTCGACGAGTTTCCAGGGATTAAGAGGTCGGCATGGCGGAAAACCCTCGGAGATTCACAGTAGGTTACGCACTCGCTCCCAAGAAGCAGAAGAGCTTCATCCAGCCCTCGCTCGTCGACCTCTCACGCAAGCGGGGCGTCGATCTCGTTCCCATCGACACCACTCGGCCGCTCGCCGAACAGGGACCCTTTGATTGCGTGCTCCACAAGCTCCACGGCGAGGACTGGAAGGCCCAGCTTGACGGTTTCGCCACCAAGAACCCTGGCGTCCCCATCGTCGACCCTCCCCTCGCCATCACGCGCCTCCACAACCGCATCTCGATGCTCCAGGTCGTCTCCGAGCTCAAGATTCCCCAGCAGAGGGAGACCTTTGGGATCCCAAGCCAGCTCGTGGTCTATGATTCCGGTACGCTCAACTCCAACGTCGTCGAGGCCCTCCGCTTACCCATCATTGCGAAGCCCCTGGTAGCCGATGGCAGCGCCAAGTCTCATAAGATGTCCCTGGTCTTCCACCGGGAAGACCTCCTAAAGCTCAAACCGCCGCTGGTGCTGCAGGAGTTTGTGAACCATGGCGGGGTCATATTCAAGGTGTATGTGGTGGGGGATTACGTGCAGTGCGTGAAGAGGAAGTCCCTCCCGGATGTCACCGAAGAGGAGTTGGAGGGTTCCGAGGGATCGGTGACCTTCTCGCAGGTGTCAAACATGACGACACAGGTCTCGTCGAAGGCAGAGTATTACATGCAACTGGATGAGGCGGAGTTGCCGCCATTGAGCTTTGTCACGGAGATAGCGAGGGGTTTGAGGCGGGCGTTGGGACTCCGCCTCTTCAATTTTGACGTCCTCAGGGATGTGAAGGTCGGCACCCATTACCTTGTGATCGACATTAACTACTTCCCTGGGTTTGCGAAAATGCCATCGTATGAGGGAGTTCTAACGGATTTCTTCTGGAACATCGTCCATGAGAAGGAAGTAAAAGAGGCCGGAGGCTCCGCCACCGGCAACGACGACAAAGAAGCGTAAGCGTTCGGTTGGCAGTCACCGCAACGTGACAGTAGATACGGAGACTGTTGAATGATGCCTTGACGATGATCCGACCATTGGCTGCAATAAGTAGGTTGAGCAAGAATTAGTTCATTTTGGTTCTTACATTGACGATGTACATCCTTCATTCTGTGGCAAGAATTAGTCACATCTGCTGCTAACATGCGTCTTCTCGACAATTACAAGTGTATACTCTGAGGTTCCATTCAAAAGAATAGCACATGAAATTTGCAATTTCCCGAGCTTCTTACTATCTTTCCTTCGTTTTCTCTTGGTTGATATTTGTTGTGCTCTGCTTCGGACTTCCAATCATGTAACTTCCTTTTGGAGATTCTCAATCAGCAAGCAACTGCAGGATATTAGGGTCACAACTGCTTTTAGGTTTTAATGGAAGATGGTAGCATCTCAAAGAATTACTTGACAACAGGTAGAACAGATGTCGTATGATGACGAATCGTATGTGGTATCTATCCTATCCAAGGTTGCAGTAGCCCTGAGATACGTAAATACTATACTAAATCATGATGTTTGATGAAAGAAGCTCCATCTGTTCTGTAAGATGATCCATGTGTTGGGAGTTGTTCGGTAATCCCCCCTCTGTGCTTTTCTCAATCTCCTGTATGCTGGACTGGACATCGTCTGTGTCACCTGACAGAGAGCTAGGCGTGAAGAACTGCTCCCAAAATGCATCAACTATGCCGGGGAGTTTCTCTTCATCATCAGGAAAGTTAATATCAGTATGTGCCGAAAAGTCATCTATCTCGATAGGCACAGGCACTGCCGGATTCTCAACTCCAAGTAGCTCGGACAAATCGGAAATGCTTAAATCAGTAGGAGAAGGAGCAATGTCCGATAACACTCCTATGCCGGTCAGTTCACCTGTTTCCATCGTTTTTGCTACTGCTGCAGAAGACTGATCAAAACCAGAGCTGGCAGGCACGTATGAAACTCTAGAATCTGAAGGGACCTCCGACAGTGTAACACGAGAAGTACTTTCAAATGCTTCATACAAAGACTGGATGTTCTGTCTCGAAAGATCATCGGAATTGGCCGAAGATTCTATCCTAGGAGATGTGTTCATCTTGAGTATCTGCCTCAGCATTGCTCTGGCTGCTTCGTTGATCAGTGACTGATACTTCACTATCCGACCACCTTGGTTTGGAAGCCTTCGCTTTTTGTTAACTCCATGTATGCGTAAGTTTCCATCACTCTGCTGCAAAAACTGTGTAAAGAAGGCAGGGTTCCGCATGGCCTTCGCCAGGAACGACGTCATTTGCTGTTGCCGTTGTTCCATGCCCTGAAGGCGTTTGACAAATGTCTCTAATTGATCATCCGCGGCTAGCTGCTGTTGCCGCAGCCTGACGAGCTCCTGCTCGAGTACATTCTTGTCTCTTTTTAGCCCCTCGATGTCTTCCTCCAACCCAAACTTGCCTACCTCGACACATGCCGCAACAGAAGAATTCTGTGGTGGAGTCTGCTCTGGTTGGCTACGGGCATGTGACTGACATGGTTTCCGCCTGTTTATAGCCTTCAAGAGTTGCTTTTGACCTCTTAGAAATCCCTCATTTGCGAACTCCCAGCGATCAGGATCAACTTTCTTGAAACCCTGCACATAAATCCCTCTTCAGCCAAGCACTTGTTTGACATCTTTCACCTCAACAAGCACACATGTTCTTCGACCAAGTTAGGATTAATAAAGTCATATACGAGTGAAGAATCTCAATCTTGAAGGTAAAGATTCCATACAAAGAAGCTCCGGTTTAATACTTCAAACAGAGTCAATTCATGGCTAAAGCTAAAGCTATTATGAAAACTGTCTCTTGATACCAATCATGGGACTTAATTGTTTATTTAGAAGAAAAGAAGTAAAAGGAAATGGCCCTCCTATCATGGAATTCTCCAAGAGAATTGGCCTTCCAAGAGTTGGCATCACAGATTAGTTCATCAAACTATTTGTAGCCTTATTGCATAAAAGACAAAGCAATTATCCATCTCTCACGTCAATTTCTGCTAAATACTCTTCTTTGTTTCTTTCTTCTAGTTTTCATTCTGAGTTCTACCACTCTTGTAGGTTGTAGCTCTAAATTTAGAACTGTTGTTTTGGACCAATTTTGACTTTCATGAAACAATCACTTAATCAAACAAAATGTAGTAGAATTTTAGTGAGAAAACTCCGTAACAATTCCTATGCATCAAAAGTTCAAACTCTGTATAGAACTAGAACCATTACCTAGCTCATCATCGACACTCTCGATCATTTTCATGACTTCAAAGTGACAGAGGTCACAGGATATCGTCGATGCCGGACGGGTTTGAAGATTAATCTACTATGCTTTTCCTAATTTAGAGGACAATGTCTTGCGATCAACCTCTAATGGCACCAATGTTTGGGATTCTTTTGTCCTACCATGTCCCTAGGTATTATCCATCGACCCTCACCGATTGAAACGAGGAACTGCAACTACCGAAAAATTGGATTGGAAATGACAGAATAACGTGAATCAAACATATATTAATCAAAGTAAACAGAGGACGGAAGGGCGTTACGTAGGTATTAAGCTGCCGAACGAAGCTAGAGAAATTGCTGTGCTTGAAGTACTTGGGCAGGAGATGCCGAGCGAAGTCCGGCGTGTTCCACACCACGAAGCTGTTATTCCCGGCTCCCCACGAAACGATCGCGTCGGTCGCCAGATCATCCACCATGTCGTACGTCTTGCTGAGGAACGGCGGCGGCGCACTCCCGTTCATCCCGGGGATCGCACCCGCCACCGCTTCTCCATCTCCCCCGCATTTCTCCATCGCTCCTCCGCCCTCCTCGTTGCGATCTAGCGGGCGGAAACAGAATTCGGAGATGAGATCGGAGTTCAGGGCTCATCATCCGATCGCACGAGAAGGTAAAGCCATCGTAGGGCTCCGTCCTCCTCTCTCGTTCCTTGTCGAACTGCCCCGGCGCTGTCTTTGAGCAACAAAGATATCTCAATGAATGGTGAGATAGCATCGGATCGTGATCGTACCGCTCACATTCAAAATGACGGATGGACCCACATGCTTAAAGGCGCGGTCCATGTCACCGGACGGTTCCGGTGCACGAATTGGATGACACCAATCGAAAGTTTAATTGGAGAGGATCCGCGTACGTCATCGTAAAAGATGATTCCTTAATTAGCCCGCGACGACACCGACGTCTTTCCTTCGCAATGAATCAAAATACTATTATGCCCCCACACATTGTCAAAATTACCTCGATCACCAACGGTATGACACTATAATAAGTAAAAGGGCCCCACGTGTGCGGTTACGGGGGGAGTCTGCTGTCGTGGAACGAACGAGCAGTTTTGGTATTTCCCACCCGCCGTCGATTCCTCTCCTAAACGGGAAGAGATGGGATTGGAGGACATCGTGGGCCCTACGCTGTGACCTCCCGAATGATCTCACGCAGCAACGCTGGCCGTTGGATTAAGACCGGCAGTGCTGCACGTGAGAGCCGAGTGATTCTTTTTGCTTCAATGTATTGATTCGAATCAATCACTCTGTAATGTTGGCCGAGCAAAGGTCGTGTCAATTGTATCCTCAATTTTCAACATGACTTATTGCATTACCATCGCGGATCATGAAACGGGAAATAATCATAAATGATGTGTCATCTTACCACGATACTCTTAAAAAAGTAAAAGAATTTGATTTGACGTGGGCTACAAAATAAAAGAAGTCCCTTATGTACATAAAGGCACTACTGCTCCATTCTAAAGCTGCAAGAGAGCCCAGAAGACTAATCATGAACATTAATCTAGATTGCTTGGATACTTGGCTGTTTGTGTTGGGCTGATGGCCCATATTCAGCCCACAGTCCACACCCTCTCTTAATCTAACCCTAATTAAGATTAGGGGGTGTGGTGGCTGCGTTTTAGAGGCAGATTAAGGCTATAAAAAGGCAGCAACAAGACAGATCTTTGAGGTCACGGGATTCCAAATAGAAGAAGGAGATCAAGGCAGAAAAGGAAGAGAAAGAAAGGGAAGAAGACAAGGACAACGCAGAGAGACTGTTCACAATCATCTAGCAGTGTTCTCATCTCAGGTTAGATCAAATCTACAGTAGACTCTTGCTGTGATTACTTGGGGAGGTTTTAGATATTGTGGGCAGTGACGTGATCCTTGTATCCCAGTTATTCTCTTGTGGTTATTGCTAGGGTTTTGGGCAAGAGATTGAGATTTGTATATTCATTATTCTCATAGTGGATTATCTCTAGTTTGCCCCGTGGTTTTTACCCTTCACATTGAAGGGGTTTTCCACGTATATCTTGGTGTTCTGTTTGATTGTGTTTCCATTTTATTCCGCTGCGTATTTTGGTCTTCTAGTATTTGTTCCTATACAAAGGTTATTCCTCTTTTTATCCCCATCAACTGGTATCAGAGCGGGGTTTTGGTGATTTAATTTTTGTATTTGAACATGGAGGCCAGTAATATTTCTCGCATGATTAGTTTAAATGGAAATAATTGGATGATATGGAAACCAAGAATGGAAGATCTCTTGTATTGCAAAGATTTGTATGGACCTTTGCAGGGGGATAGTGCAAAACCTACAACTATGACAGATGATGAGTGGAAGAGGTTAGATCGAAAAACAATTGGGTTTATTAGACAGTGGCTTGATGATAGTGTCTTTCACCATGTTTCTACTGAAATTTCTGCATATTCTCTTTGGAAAAAATTGGAAAGTCTCTATGAAAGAAAAACAGCTGGCAACAAAGCTTTTTTGATCAGAAAACTTGTGAACCTAAAATATAGAGAGGGTGCTTCTATTGCTGAGCATTTGAATGAAATGCAGAGTATTATTAACCAGTTATCCTCTATGAAAATGTCTCTTGATGATGAGTTGCAGGCATTGTTACTTCTCAGTTCATTACCAGAAAGTTGGGAGACACTGGTGGTTTCCCTCAGTAATTCTGCGCCAGATGGTATTGCCACTATGAGTCAAGTAACAAGCAGTTTGTTGAATGAGGAGTTGAGAAGAAAGAGTTCAGCAACATCTCAGAATGATTCACAGTCACTTATCTCAGAGAACAGAGGAAGGTCAAAGTCCAGAAGCAGTTCACGTATGGGTAGGAGCAAGTCAAGATCAAGAAAAGATATTGTTTGCTATAACTGTGGTGAGAAAGGACATTACAAGAACCAATGTAAGCAACCTAAGAAGAACAAGAAAAAGGGAAAAGAAGTGGAGTCTACAGAATCAAAGGATAATACTACAGCTACAGTGCAGGGTGGTGATTATTTGATTTTGTCTCCTTCTGATGATATTTTTTCTTGTGTGTGTCAGGATCTTGAGTGGGTGATTGACACAGGTGCTTCTTATCATGCTACACCTCGGAGGGAGTTTTTTGCTACATACAGGTCTGGAAACTTTGGTGTTGTCAAGATGGGCAACTATGGCACAGCAGACATAATTAGCATGGGTGATATCCATTTAAAGACCAACCTTGGCTGCAAGTTGGTACTTAAGGATGTGAGACATGTGGTTGACTTGAGGCTGAATTTAATTTCAGTTGGAAGACTAGATGATGAAGACTATGAAAGCAGATTTCACAGAGGGCAATGGAAACTCAGTAAGGGTTCTCTTGTTATAGCTAATGGAAAGAAATGTCATACTTTGTACAGGTTGCAGGCTAAAGCTTATGGTGAGCAGTTAAATGCTACAGAGAAAGACTTCAGTATGGAGTTGTGGCATAGGCGATTGGGACACATGAGCGAGAAGGGGCTGCAAACTCTTTCCAAGAGAGAGGTATTACCAGATCTCAGAGGTATACATCTGAACCCTTATATTGATTGTTTAGCTGGTAAACAACATAGAGTTTCATTTGCTAGTGCTGCTTTGTCTAGAAAAATGCATGCCTTAGACCGTGTTTATACAGATGTATGTGGTCCTTTGAGGACAAAAACTCTTGGTGGATCTGTTGATGTTCTTGGTATAAGTGGTGCACTTTATTTTGTCACTTTTATAGATGATTTTTCTAGGAAAGTTTGGGCCTATGCTTTGAAGACCAAAGATCAGGTTATTAATGTCTTTAAAGAGTTTCATGCCAGGGTTGAAAGGGAGACAGAAAGAAAATTGAAATGCATAAGATCAGATAATGGTGGTGAGTATACAGGATTGTTTAATGACTATTGCAGGTCACATGGAATCCAACATGAGATGACAGTTCCTGGTACACCTCAGCATAATGCAATTGCAGAGAGGATGAACCGCACCATCATGGAAAAGATCAGATGTATGCTTTCACAGGCCAAGCTACCCAAAAGGTTTTGGGATGAGGCTTTGAGGACTGCAGTTGATGTGATCAACTTATCACCATGTACAGCCCTAGATGGTGATGTTGCAGAGCATGTATGGTCAGGGAAAGATGTTTCCTACAGGCATTTGAAAGTGTTTGGTTGTCGTGCATTTGCATATGTTCCAGATAATGAGAGGTCCAAGCTGGATGGTAAGTCTAAAGAATGTATTTTTCTTGGTTACTCACATGATCAGTTTGGTTACAGGCTTTGGGATCCAGAAAAGCAGAAGGTGTTCAGGAGCAGAGATGTGATCTTCTTTGAGGATCAAACCTTTGAGGATTTGAAGAAGAAGGCACCAGCCAAGACTTCTGCAGAAGGATTAGCAGATTGTGACCCAGTTACTCCTCCAGTATATCAGGGTGATGGGGGAGATATGCAGGAAGATGGTGTAGAACCTGATATTGATCTACCTGTAGGACATGTTGAGCAAGAAGAAGTAGGAGAGCAAGTTCCCGCAGAACCTCAGTTGAGAAGATCTTCTAGACAACGTCAACCTTCCAGAAGATACTCTACAGATGAGTATGTGATGCGTGATGCTTACTGATGCAGGTGAACCAGAGAGTTACCAGGAAGCAGTTGAGAGTGAGCAGAAAGAGAAGTGGTTAGCTGCTATGTAGGAAGAGATGGATGCTCTTCAGAAGAACCACACTTATGATTTGGTGCTGCTACCAAATGGAATGAAGGCCTTGAAGAACAAGTGGGTTTTTAGGTTGAAGACTCAAGAATATTGTTCTCAACCAAAGTACAAAGCTAGATTGGTTGTGAAAGGCTTTGGTCAAAAGAAAGGTATTGACTTTGAAGAGATATTTTCTCCTGTTGTTAAAATGTCTTCTATTCGTGTTGCTCTTGGTATTGCTGCTAGCCAGGACTTGGAGGTTGAGCAGTTAGATGTGAAGACAGCTTTCCTTCATGGTGATTTGGAGGAGGAAATTTATATGGAGCAACCAGAAGGCTTCAAAGTCAAAGGTAAAGATAATTTTGTCTGCAAGTTGAAGAAGAGCTTGTATGGGCTAAAGCAAGCTCCAAGACAGTGGTACAGAAAGTTTGATTCATTTATAACAGAAAATGGATACAAAAGAACGGCTTCAGATCATTGTGTGTACATCAAATGGTTTGGTGAGGATTTTATTATTCTCTTACTTTATGTTGATGACATGCTTATTCTTGGGAAAGATATGTCTAAAATTGACAGGTTGAAGAAGGAAATGAGTGAGTCTTTTGCAATGAAGGACATGGGGCCAGCAAAGCAAATACTAGGCATGCAGATTTCTCGTGACAGGAAAAACAAGAAGATTTGGTTGTCACAGGAGAAATACATCGAGAAGGTATTGGAAAGATTCAGTATGAGCAATGCTAAGCCAGTTGGTTCTCCTCTTGCAGGTCACTTCAAGTTGTGCTCAGAACAGAGTCCGTCAAGTGATGAGGAGAAGGAGAAAATGCAAAAGGTTCCTTATGCTTCAGCAGTTGGAAGTTTAATGTATGCAATGGTATGTACGAGGCCAGACATCGCATATGTAGTGGGTGTTACTAGTAGATTTCTTGCAAATCCAGGCAAAGAGCACTGGGCAGCGGTGAAGTGGATTTTTAGATATCTCAGAGGGAGCTCTAAGGTTTGTTTAAGCTTTGGAGGTGGACCACCTGTGTTGACAGGTTACACAGATGCAGATATGGCCAGAGATATAGATACGAGGAAGTCTACTTCAGGTTATGTACTTACTTTTGCAGGGGGAGCTGTGTCATGGCAATCCATGTTACAAAGGTGTATTGCTCTCTCCACCACAGAAGCAGAATATATTGCTGCTACAGAGGTATGCAAAGAAATGTTATGGATGAAAGAATTCTTACAAGAATTGGGGTTGAAACAAGAAAATTATGTGATGCATTGTGACAGCCAGAGTGCCATCCATTTGTGTAAGAACCCAATGTTTCATTCCAAGTCAAAGCATATAGATGTCAGATACCACTGGATTCGAAATGTATTTGAAGAGAAGCAGTTGCAGCTTCAGAAAATTCATACAGATGACAACGGAGCAGACATGTTAACGAAGACCTTACCAAAAGAAAGACAGGAGATATGCCGACAGGTGGTCGGCATGGCTTCACATTGAGGAGTCATGGGACAGCCTCCCTTATGGGCTGAAGGGGGAGGTTGTTGGGCTGATGGCCCATATTCAGCCCATGTGGGCTTTATCAGCCCACAGCCCACACCCTCTCTTAACCTAACCCTAATTAAGATTAGGAGGGTGTGGTGGCTGCGTTTTAGAGACAGATTAAGGCTATAAAAAGGCAGCAACAAGACAGATCTTTGAGACCACGAGATTCCAAAGAGAAGAAGGAGATCAAGGCAGAAAAGGAAGAGAAAGAAAGGGAAGAAGACAAGGACAACGCAGAGAGACTGTTCACAATCATCTAGCAGTGTTCTCATCTCAGGTTAGATCAAATCTACAGTAGACTCTTGCTGTGATTACTTGGGGAGGTTTTAGATATTGTGGGCAATGACGTGATCATTATATCCCAGTTATTCTCTTGTGGTTGTTGCTAGGGTTTTGGGCAAGAGATTGAGATTTGTATATTCATTATTCTCATAGTGGATTATCTCTAGTTTGCCCCGTGATTTTTACCCTTCACATTGAAAGGGTTTTCCACGTATATCTTGGTGTTCTGTTTGATTGTGTTTCCATTTTATTCCGCTGCGTATTTTGGTCTTCTAGTATTTGTTCCTATACAAAGGTTATTCCTCTTTTTATCCCCATCAGTTTGAACATTGATAATCTGTGGGCAAACAAATGATGAGAGAGCAAAAGAGAAATAAGATTAGAACAAAATATGTCTTTGGGAGGCTTCTGGTATGGATCCTCGATAATGTTTGGGATACTCTGAAAGATAAAACCTACACAACACCGAGAAAAGGATAAGGAAAACTAAGCACAAAGTCATGGAATCGAAGTGGGACAATGGACATTGACATAACTTAAAACAGTTGCTCACCATGTAATCAACACGCCTTCCTTTTGTCCACCTTCAAGTGAATCTTAAACCACTTCTTCCGCCTTGTCCGGTCCCTAGACTTCTTTTCATCCTTCGGCTTCTTTTCTATAGTTGGGCACTCTTCGTCACTTTTGGACCCATTGAAGGGACTGCTGATCTTGCTGCTACTTGAGTTTCTTTTTAAAGGTGAAATGGTGGTGTAGGAGGCATGAATAGTGTTCCTTTCCTTGAGCAGCTCATCGATCTGTAGCAGAAAATAATAACATATTTAGATCATAATATAAGCAGTTAAGAAATGGGGCTTTGCTCAGCAGTGTCAAATGGTGAACTCACTGCTTGCATTTCCTGTGCATACTTGTTGGTCATCTCTGTGAATCGGGCCAACACCTGTCAATCTCAGCATAGAGAAGCAGACTCGGATGAGCAAATGTCACCAAAAGTAAGTCACTATAGTAGCACCATCCAGGAGATGCACACAAACCTCTCTATATTCTGTCTCAAACTTAGACAACTCAGCCCTTTTGGTTAATATCTTTGCCTCCACATCCCGCAGTTTCTCCTTTTCAGCTGAAAACTGTTCGGCACACATAACTTCTATTGTGTAGTTTACACTTTTGAAGAAGTTGTCACCTTAAAAATTTTATTCAACAAGAATATGTAAGATATAAGCTACAAAGCTCTATGTTAAGAAGTCAGTCAAATATATTTGTAAATATACAACTTACCGTAGACAGCAAATACATGGGTGCCTGCTTTCAGTTCATTTACTTCACATGCTTGAAACCCATCCAATTTCTTGAAGAATTTAGCATCAGGATCTTTAGCAATCGCTATCTGGAGGTAAGAAACATAGGTAACCAAATAAAAAGTGCATCATTCAGTAACAATCACCTTGTTTGGTTACAGAGTCACTTGCACAGAATTTAAACCAGTTAACCTCACCGAATGGCTTTGATCAAACCGATACACAGGAAAGCAAAGAAAGAACATTCCAGCAGAAGTAACCCTTCCGGTTTTAGTGCTGTCTTCCTGCACCAGTCTGGTTGTCAGATGAATATATCACAAGCTAAATGTGATCACCTAAAATATAAACCACACAATTAAGGAAATGATAACAAGTTGGCAAGAATCCGAGGAGAATTACAGAGGGAGGAAATAGTTGCAACACAATTTTTTCAATTTTAAACAATTATTAGCTGATCCACAATATATACTATCTGCAAGAGGAAATGTTGGAACTTCTGAGAACCTCACAATTTGCATACCTCAAGCTCTAAAATATTGAGATCAGGATCAACCAATACAGATTAGGTATTTGGGATTGGTTTAAAATCAAACCAATAGTCAAAAGATTAATATAGTTTTCATATCGGTTACATTAATCAAAACTCTGAAACTCCATATTAGAGATAATGCAGCAGTTGATTTCAGTACAAGCAAATATTATTAATTTAAGCTGATGGACACTGATCCATATTAGGATTTATTTCTCTCATCCAGGCTGCATCCAACATAATAATTGGTAACTATCACTTGCTAAGGTCAAGTTAAATACATGACTCTCCCCAAGCCCGCATAGGTAGGAACCTCATGCAACATGCTGTCCTTTGTAAATCATGGAGCTACACATAAACAAGTAGGAAGTAAGATATTGTTCTTTCGTACACCAGATATCACACAAGGGCATCTGCTTTCTCTGTTAAAGCAACAGATTTTGATAATAAAAAGCATAAACAACAAAAGTTTGAGCTAAAAAATATGTACCGGTGATTGGAGGAGACAACTGAAACATATTGGATGCCAGACAAAGATAAAGGACACAAATAACAGAGATGATAAAGTAAAAGAAAAAGAATGCTATGTTGAACTCTCCACATGGTTGCATATGATCTCTTTTAGAACTAATCAAACAGTCGATACAACAAAAGAAAATTAACAAGAGGCAATATACTATTGTTAATAAATTCACCAACATGATATGCTTACTTGTAATGCAAGACTGAGTCCACCATTTTCTTCCTGCTCGAAGTACAATAGCTGCAAATACATTACAAAAAATATAGTAAGAATAAAATTCCAATTCCTTAAAAGACGCAATAAAATAGTAGAAGTAACCATCATCAATAAATTCCTAAAAAATAGTTCAACCCGCATAGCGCAAGCAAATAATCCATGAAGAGACAACTGGCTACCAATGCATATACATAGTTAGAGGTAAATTAACCTGGAACTTAAGTGAAGATGCATGGATTTGTTTTAACCTCTGTTCTGTTATGCGTCTTAGATGCTAGACTTATAATTGGATCCCTAAGGTAATGACAAGTCAAGATCTTAGATGATTTCGGTTCAAGAAGCGTAGATTCCAATCGATGTGTTCTAAAATGCGGTTTGTTTGGCAGGCAATCGGAGAATGAGGAGGAATTCGACGAGTTTCCAGGGATTCCGAGGTCGGCATGGCGGAAAACACTCGGAGACTCACAGTAGGTTACGCACTCGCTCCCAAGAAGCAGAAGAGCTTCATCCAGCCCTCGCTCGTCGACCTCTCACGCAAGCGGGGCGTAGATCTCGTTCCCATCGACACCACTCGGCCGCTCGCCGAACAGGGACCCTTTGATTGCGTGCTCCACAAGCTCCACGGCGAGGACTGGAAGGCCCAGCTTGACGGTTTCGCCACCAAGAACCCTGGCGTCCCCATCGTCGACCCTCCCCTCGCCATCACGCGCCTCCACAACCGCATCTCGATGCTCCAGGTCGTCTCCGAGCTGGACATCGTCAATGTAACCTCAGAGTATACACTTGTAATTGTCCAGAAGACGCATGTTAGCAGCAGATGTGACTAATTCTTGCCACAGAATGAAGGATGTACATCGTCAATGTAAGAACCAAAATGAACTAATTCTTGCTCAACCTACTTATTGCAGCCAATGGTCGGATCATCGTCAAGGCATCATTCAACTGTCTCCGTATCTTCTGTCACCTTGCGGTGACTGCCAACCGAACGCTTACGCTTCTTTGTCGTCGTTGCCGGTGGCGGAGCCTCCGGCCTCTTTTCCTTCCTTCTCATGAACGATGTTCCAGAAGAAATCCGTTAGAACTCCCTCATACGATGGCATTTTCGCAAACCCATGGAAGTAGTTAATGTCGATCACAAGGTAATGGGTGTGGAGGCGCGTGATGGCGAGGGGAGGGTCGACGATGGGGACGCCAGGGTTCTTGGTGGCGAAACCGTCAAGCTGGGCCTTCCAGTCCTCGCCGTGGAGCTTGTGGAGCAGGCAATCAAAGGGTCCCTGTTCGGCGAGCGGCCGAGTGGTGTCGATGGGAACGAGATCGACGCCCCGCTTGCGTGAGAGGTCGACGAGCGAGGGCTGGATGAAGCTCTTCTGCTTCTTGGGAGCGAGTGCGTAACCTACTGTGAATCTCCGAGTGTTTTCCGCCATGCCGACCTCGGAATCCCTGGAAACTCGTCGAATTCCTCCTCAGTCTCCGATTGCCTGCCAAACAAACCGCATTTTAGAACACATCGATTGGAATCTACGCTTCTTGAACCGAAATCATCGATTACCAAGAGCAGAACATGAAGTGAAGCGACCAAGAATTAGGGGTTATTACCCGGTTCTCGCGCTCCCAACACCAAAGCGAAGAAACAGAAGAGAGAAGGCAGTTAGCGAGAGAAACGGAAGGGGGGAGGGAAGCAAGAAGTGAGGGCTGGGGGCTTCATTTATAGCTCGACAAGTTGGCGTTGCAATCACTCGCGGTGCGTTCACGGCCCCTGATGGCGAAACCCCGCGGTGGGGATGTTTCTCCACTGACGGTGACAAGAACCCGGTCGCTCACTGCCTCACGCAGCGTGATGGCGAAAGTTGTTGCGGAATGCGGCGCTGGGCCACATGGCATGACGGGGCACTACCCAGAGTCGCGATCTCGGACGCGAAACGTTAGCTCTCCATCCGACGGCTGAGATCGCCCGCTGGAAAACCAACGGCTCAGAGCCCGCCAGCTCGAAGCGACGAGTGGCTAACGAGCAGTGAAGCGTGGCCGCCACGGAGCCATCCGTTGTCGCTTTAACGGACGTCGAAGAAGATAGCCGAGTAAGCATTTACTGGGTTTAGCAGACCGGAAGGCCCAATTATCGGCAACCAACGGCGTCCAATCTCAACAGTGATTCTCCCCCTCGTCGGCAGCTTAATCCTCCCCCACCGTCGCCGCCTCTCCATTCCTTCCCTCTCGCCATCCAATCCGCCTTCTCGTGCGATCTTGTCGGCGATTAGTAGCTGAAGGGTTCCTCGTGATGAGGGATGTGAAAGGATCCTTGGAGCACAGCATTGGACGGAGAGCGGAGCGGAGCCCCACAAGGTACGCCTCTTCCGCGCCCCATCGCCGTCCGGATCGGTTCGTCTTGTTCATGCTTGATAAGAACAAGACTCGTGCTTGTGATCGGGTCGGGGATTCTTGCACTCCACTTGTTTAGATCGGCTTAAGAATGATCACCGATGGAAACATTCTTCATCCAAATTGAACTTAGATTTTCTAGCAACTATGACATAAAGATGCATGGTTTTTCTTTGATGATATTTGATATTAAATTCCGCAACATAATTCGAATAGAAGAGTATTGGATTTTAGGGCTTTGTGTGTGTGTTTAAGTACAATAGATTAATTCCATTCTGGATTCTAATTCAAAAACACCCTAATTCAAAAATCAATCTTGTTGATCCCATTTAATTGATAAGCAGATAAAAGATCACTTGACCCGCCACAAAATATCTGAGATGTCTTCATTTACCTCTTCCGATATTCCTGTCCCTATTTCTGCAGGGACTCTGAGCACTTCTCAAAGTCTTATCACCATCAATGCTGCAGCACTCATTCCCTTCAAATTATCCAAAGGCGGCAATTACGCATCTTGGCGGGCACAACTTTCTAATCTTTTATTTGGCTATGATCTCTTAGGTTACGTTGATGGCTCTCTCCAGTGTCCACCTGAAATGATCAACATCCCAAGCGAACCCAATCCAGTGCCAAATCCAGCCCACCAACTATGGTTACGTCAAGATCGCCTCATCCTCCAAGCTATTCAAGCTTCCGTTGCTGGATCCATTGCCCCGTTGATATCCTCATGTACGACTGCTGCAGAAGCATGGTGCAAATTACAAACAACTTTGGCAAATCGCTCGCGTACTCGCATGCTCGGACTTCTCTCCAATCTGATGAAAATGAAACAAGAGGGAAGTACTATTGCTGATTATCTACAAAATATCAAAGTTATTATCGATGATTTAGCTTTGATAGGTCATTCTCTCAGCGATGAAGAAGTCCTAATCCATACCCTCAATGGCTTAGGAGGCGAGTACAAAGAACTGACAGCAGCACTTCGGGCACGTGACTCACCAATATCATTCGAAGAACTTTATGATAAGTTGATCGACTATGAGACGTACTTGAAGCGTGATGATAAGTTGCCCGAACCACCTATTACAGCTCAGGTCAATCAAAAATCCAAGAGGAAGAGCAACCAGTACAATAAGCACGTCAACAACGATTTGGCTAAGCTGCCTCCTAGCCTTATGGGGCCCAGACCAAACCCTCCTTACCCATATCAAGGTGGTAACTTTCATAATACTCAGCCGTCGCGTCCTGACTTCACAGGCCGCCAACGAGTTGTTTGCCAACTATGTGATAAAGTTGGACACTCCGCGAAAGTCTGTCGGTCTCGTCCCAGACTCCCTACTCCATCACAGTGGCCTCAGGCGAATTTCATGGCTACTCCAACTCCTACTCAACCTAATTGGATTGTGGATTCGGGTGCCTCTCATCACATCACCTCTGATCTTCAAAACTTGTCCATCCACAATAACTATGACGGAAATGAAGATATCATCATCGGTGACGGTAAAAGAATTCCTATTACTCATTCTGGTTCCTCAACGCTTAGTTCACTTACCACAACCTTTACACTCGATGATGTTTTGTGTGCACCTAACATTAAAAGAAACCTCATTTCCGTTTCTCAATTCTGTAAACAAAATAATACATCAATTGAATTCTTTCCTAACTTTTTTATTGTCAAGGATTTGAGCACGGGGGCATCCTTGGTCCAGGGCCAGAACAAAGACAACATTTATGAGTGGCCATCCACTTCACAAATTACCCTTCCTACTGCTCACTCCTCAATCGCAGCTCCGGTTGATGTATGGCATCGTCGTCTTGGTCATCCCTCCCCTTTTATTCAGCAAAAATTACTTTCTCGTTATTCTCTTCCTACCTTGAAAATCAATAGCACTATTAATCATTGTGATGCTTGTCTTTGCAATAAAAGTCATAAACTGCCTTTTGGGACAACCTCCATTTCTTGCTCTAAACCGTTTGAAATCATTTATACCGACGTGTGGGGCCCTGCCCCAATTCCTTCTTTTGACAAGTTTCGTTTTTATGTCATTTTTGTAGATTATTTTACTAAGTACACATGGTTATATCCTCTCCATCATAAGTCTGATGTTTCTACTGTATTTACCAACTTTCGAAAGTTGGTCGAGAATTTTTTTCAATCTTCCATTAAAACAGTTTACTCTGATGGTGGAGGCGAATATCAAGCCCTCACATCCTGTCTCTCTGCTTGTGGTATACAACACCTCAAGTCACCCCCATATACTCCCCAATTGGTTGGTTCTGCCGAACGCAAACATCGGCATATCGTTGAAACTGGTCTCTCCCTTCTACATCAAGCATCCATGCCACCATCTTTTTGGTCAGTAGCTTTTCAAACTGCAGTTTATCTCATTAATCGTATGCTCACTCCAGTCTTACAATACCAGTCACCATTTGAAAAATTATTCCACAAACTTCCAAACCTTCATAAACTTAGAGTTTTTGGCTGTTTATGTTATCCATGGCTCCGTCCCTATGCATCACATAAACTAACACCACGATCTAAGCCTTGCACTTTTATAGGCTACTCTCTTGAACATAATGCTTTTCGATGCTATGAACCCCAAACTAAAAAGGTCTTTATATCACGTCATGTTATCTTTGAGGAGTCTGTCTTTCCTTTTCAAAATAATCCTACCATGCAAACTACTCCGATAAACATACATCACTGGAATATCCCTCCGATCTCATCACACGAACCTCCAATGACACCGTCCAGTCCTTACTCTCAAGATTCACATACTACTATTACTCCAGTTCAACAGCTTCTCACTCCCTCTATTCCTACACTCCCTTCCTCACAAGTTTCTCCTATTAATGAAGTCATACCCTCGGCAACATTGCCACTGGCTTTACCTTCTCCTAGATCTAGTGACATTGTTGTGCCGACGGTTGACCCGGTCCATGACAGTGACTCGCCCTTGGCTATACCACCAACACAATCTACCACTTCCACCCCCCCTAGACATCCAATGACAACACGCTCCAAAAGTGGTATTTTCAAACCACGTCAAGTCCTTGACTTACATGCTATAACAAATTCTTCCACTGAGGCCAGTGAACCCACTACAATCACTCAAGCTCAAAAATCTTCTCACTGGCGTAAAGCCATGTGTGACGAATATGATGCTCTCCTCCATAACTCTACATGGACCTTAGTACCCTTTCATCACACACAAAATATCATCGGGTATAAATGGATCTTTCGAATTAAGCGGAACCCAGACGGATCCATTGCCAGATACAAAGCACGTCTAGTCGCCAAAGGGTTTCATCAACGACCTGGTGTCGACTTCACAGAGACATTTAGTCCCGTTGTTAAACCCACAACAATCCGTCTTATCCTGAGTTTGGCTATCTCAAAGGGCTGGCACATACGACAATTGGATGTTAACAATGCCTTTTTACAGGGGTCACTTACTGAAGATGTCTTTATGCAACAACCTCCTGGTTTTGTTCATCCTCAATATCCGAGGCATGTCTGCAAACTTCAAAAAGCTATTTATGGACTTCGTCAAGCTCCAAGGGCTTGGTATAACGAGCTTGGCTCGTTTTTGACTTCAATTGGCTTCATCAATTCAAAGTCTGATACCTCGTTATTCATTTGCCAGCACAATGGAAGCATAATATATCTTTTAGTATATGTGGATGATATTATTGTCACAGGAAATGATCCTTTGAAGACTCAGGCATTTCTAAAGCACTTGGCCGATCGATTCTCCCTCAAAGATCTAGGAACTTTAAGCTACTTTCTGGGAGTGGAAGCAACATTTACATCTTCAGGTCTCTTCCTATCACAAAGAAAGTATATTCAAGATTTATTATCAAAGGCAAACATGCAGGATGCGAAAGAGGTTACAACTCCTCTCTCTACCAGTGAATCACTTAAATTATGTGATGGAAGTCCTGCTACAGATTCGACTCAGTATCGACAAGTCCTTGGCTCCTTACAGTACTTGGCTCTCACCCGTCTAGATATTTCATTTGCCGTCAATAAGTTATCGCAATTCATGCATCGACCATCTACTACGCATTGGTCTGCGGTCAAACGAATTTTGCGGTATCTTAAAGGGACTCTTAATTATGGCATTTTTTTTCGCAAAAATACTTCACTCCATCTCCATGCCTTTGCTGATGCTGATTGGGCAGGGAACTTTGATGATAGAACATCTACGTCCGGATACATTGTCTTCCTTGGAGCTACTCCAATCAGTTGGAGTTCTAAAAAACAAAATACGGTTGCACGATCTACAACTGAAGCTGAATACCGTGCCGTCGCCACCGCCGCTGCTGAACTCAATTGGGTCACAAATTTGCTCAAGGAACTCAACGTCAACTCCACGGTTATTCCTACAATATATTGTGATAATATTGGTGCTACTTATTTATGTGCCAATCCAGTGTTCCATTCCCGCATGAAACACATAGCCATCGACTTCCATTTTGTACGAGATCAAGTTGCCAGACATCAACTCCGAGTTTCTCATGTACATACAGCAGATCAACTAGCCGACTCACTCACAAAGCCTCTCGCCCGTAAACTATTTTCATCTCATCGATGGAAGCTCAATCTTGCGGGGGCATGATAAGCAGATAAGATTTCCTCAAGGCAGTTGAGGAAATCTCTCAGCAGTTGAGAAAAATCCTCCATGCTGAATGTGTATAACCTCCCTACTGAGTGTGTATAAATGGCTGTCAAGAACTCACTATCAAAATGTATTAGGCAATTATATCTTATACATTTCATAGTTTCTTCTACAATTTCTATCTTTCTATCTTCTTCGCTTAATTTCTATCATTAATTGTTAAAAAGTTCCAATTAATGTCATCGGTCTCGATTGATTTATAATTGATCTTGTAGATCAGTCAGAGGTTCGACTATACTGGGAAAACACAATTTTAGCCTGTGATGTCAAAGGCAATGTGAAGGATAAAACTTTATTTTATTTAGTGATTTCTCTCGAATAAGATTGTCGTGGCTTCTGAGAGATTGTTCTCTTGTGGCTTTCAATTTCTCATACGTCTTAGAGGGACCATTACATTTTTTCCAAAAAAGCATTCATTTTATATATTTACAGGTATAAAAGCATTTAGTCACCTTTTTGGTTTCATCTCTTAATAAATATTTGCACTCAACTCAATTAATATTTCATTTATTTGTTTTTTCATAGTTAAAAAAAAGTACCAAATAATAACCAAACCAAAGAGCTTTGTCCAGTTGTCAAAAGCCTTACTGAATTAGCATATCTGGTTTTATTGTTCCATGAATTGACAATTTCATCGAATCTGCTAACAAAGTTACATAGCTACAAGGCTTTTCTCATGTGATTGGGAGCTATATTTTTGCTACATGCGAATTAAATATAACATAATCAGTACCTATGAGATCGATAGGTACACTTTACGGTTTTGATTTCGGTCAGTTACTTATGAATTAGATTTTCTACTAAGTAACTGAAATGTCAGTTACTTATGAATTAGTTCGGACGGTTCGGTCAGTTACTAACTGACATTTCTTGTCAGTTTCTTTACGGTTATGATTTCTGTCAGTTACTTTGAGTAGCCACCACAACATCTTCAACCGGTTGGGTCAGTTACGGTTATGATACCAAATTCAAAGGAATGACACTTGCAATGGCCTGGGTATCAATCATTTGTCACGATAATTACTACTTCCAAATCTCTTGGTGACATAGTAAACTTATATTTTGGTGGATGGATAACCCACGAAAAATTTTGGAACCCAATCTGTATGTCCAAGAGTTACTTATATTAAATTACAACTAACATATCAATAAAAACACATAAAATATATTTATTGTCTTTACCTAGTAATATGATTTATGATGTCTATGCTTCATAAATATAACAAATAATATATTTATTAATTTTTAAAATTAAAGTAGATATTTTTAAAAAATATTATTTTTAATGTTCTACGAAATGTTTGTTAAGTATGCATATGCATTAATGTTTACTTTAAGCATATTTTGTAGCGAAAATATATGATCTTTCGATGAAACAAGCCTAAGACTATATATGTATGTATGTATGTCTGTATGTACTTATATATATAAATATACATATATATACATATACATATATATATATATACATATATATATATATATACATATATACATATACATATATATATATATACATATATACATATATATATATATACATATATATATACATATATACATATATATATATATACATATATATATACATATACATATATACATATACATATATATACATATATACATATATACATATACATATATATATATATATATATATATATATATATGTATGTATGTATACATACATATATGTATATGTATATATATACACACACACAAATATATATATATATATATATATATTCAAAATATATATTTTCTTAAATGTTCTCCATTTAAGAAATAAACATTCAAATAGTTTGAATTTTATACGAGTTACAGTGTTTTTCCAATATGGATACAGTCTTTAAACATGCTTTCAAAAATATTATAACTCTATTACAAAATAATATAAAATAGGAAAACTAAACTGAAAAATATGAATGAATACTTATGATTCCTTTACTAGGTATAGGAATCAACCTCATAAAATAAATTTATACTAAGTTACTGTGTTTTCAGCAATACTAAGAAAACACTGTAACATAGAAAAAAAAAAAACTATTGTTGGGGGTAGGAAAAAGGAGAAAAAAAATTAAGTAGGTGAAGATATATTTGAAATTAGAGTAAGTAAGGGTGTTGTTAGAAAAATATGAAAAAATAATAAAGAGTTTTTTTTTCTGGAAAATCTCCCATTTCCATATAATGTGTCCTCCTTAAACATGGCATTCGGTCCTCAAAGCATTTCTCTCATTCAAACAAGGATATTTGGAGTTTGGTACCTTAGTACTATGAGATTCCAAATCTTTCTGGCTTTACAAATATCCTTCCCTCTTACTCTACATAAAGGGAGAGTCATAGTCCACCTTCCCTTCCATGGCTTATATGCTGAAGAACACCAGGAGTATCGACTTCGTGGGTCGGGAGAAGCTCCGGAAAAGATGTCCCCTTCATGATGATTTGATTGCCGAGATCCTCTCCTACCTCCCGGCGAAGACCTTCGTTAGGCTCCTCTCTGTTTGCAAGACCTTCCACCAATTGTCGTTCGACTACCATTTCCACCTTTTGCAGTCGTACCACAACACGACCGTCTCCGGCTTCTTAGTCGAGTATCATGGCACCAACCTATCCCTCCTCAAAGTTGACCCCTGCACCGGCGTGCCCAAAAGCAGCCTCGAATTTCTTAGGAATAGCAACGCCACAATCCTCGGGTCTGCCGGTGGCCTCATCTTCGTCTTGCATGGGAACGAGGGATCGTCCGATGCTACTGCTAGTAGCATATTTGTCTACAACCCAGCTCGTAGAACTCGGTGTCGTCTCCCCACCCCATCGGGCGTGCGTTTGATGGGTGGCATCGCGGTGAAGTTCATGGACGATAGTGACGTGGTGACAGAAGACTACAAGCTGGTCTACCTCTCGCCGACCTGGGAATGGAGCTTGTTGCACCACTGCCGGGTCTACGACTCAGCGACTAGGGCATGGACGATGGACAAGGAGCTCAACCTGGGAGCGAGGGAACTAAACTACGAGCATCCGGTGGTCTGCGGAGATGTTATATTCTGGGCATCAGACTGGCGTTCGCGCACGAAGGTTGACCCGTACGTCGTCGCCTTCGATGTGAGAGAGGAGTGCACACAAATCATCCATCTACCGAAAGAAGCAGCCATCTGCTGCGACGACACAATTGAGATAGCTAAGTGGGAGGGGAACTCGTTGTGCCTGATCCATTACCGCATGCTTTCTTGTGGGTTCACTCTGTGGCTGCTGAGGAAGGCGAGAGACGGTGCGACAGGATGGGTGAAGGCAAATGAGATAAGCTTGGCCGAGATGGGGCTCAAGAATAGATGCTTCGTAAGCTCCGTTATGCTGTGTGAGGTGGCAAAGACGGTGCTACTTGTTTTCACCATCACTAACAAGGCATACAGCTACGATTTGAAGGATGGAGAACTCAGAAACCTGGGATTGTGTTACCCCAGGTTGATCCCTTACTCTAATACGCTTCGGCCATGCGGCCAGCAAGAGGAGCTGTTGTGAGCAATCTGAAGAAGACTTTTCCTTTTCCCTCTTTTTCTGCTTCTGCTATATAATAGTATCATATCCTCGGATGAACCTTTTATTGAGTAATGTGCAAAGATATATGAATGTAATTACTGGGATTTATGAGAGAGATGAAGATTTACACACTCAGTTCAAAAGAATCACACACCGTCTTAAAATTTTAAATTATATAATAATGATGAGTTTACGTGAAACTGATTAGGATTAACATGCATTAGACTGGATACCAACTCAACTAAGAAGCTTAGGCTTTATCCAATATATATCACTCAGATTCTTTTACTCTATTTCTTATTCTCTTTCTATCCCTCTAATATCATTATTTATTTTAATATTAACTAAACTATCTACTAGAGGAAAATATCATTGACGTCTTAGTTAACTAACGTGATATGATCCCAACCCATGTTTGTAGGAATATTCAAGATTTCTCTTAGACGGAAATACTGAGCTCCTGTAATGAAAATATCATCATCTGGAGATGAAAATACTATGCTCTCGAGGTATCACATACACAAAGATCAAGGTCGAAAGGAGTTTCATCACTCTAATGCTTTAGTTAATAATATGAGGTCCTGGTTTAAAGTATTTTTTTATACCTTAGATAAGAATGAAGCTTGTGATTGTCTTTCTTATCACGATAAATGAGAAGAAGATTTTTATTTTCTTGCTTTGAATCTTCCTCACATAGATAATGATGACTTGGATCTCACGTGGTAATCACATGTTAGCCGATAATAGATTCACTATCATATATTGCAAGAACAAGCTAAATAATATTGACCACATGATTCTATTTTCATTTGGTTACGAAGAACGTCTAGCATATTTTCTCTATCATTATTTAGGAAATCGAAAGTTATTGTATAGAAGTCATCCCGATAGAGTTACAACCTTTTTGACGTAAAAATTGTCTTACATTTCTCTCAACCTGATTAAAAAAATACTTTAGGCATCCAAGTCATAGACGAAAATAAACAATAATAGCTAGAAAGACATAATTTATTAGAGAGGCCCTACCAACTTGGAATAGACAATTATCCTTCCAATTATAAGTTATTATTGAATTTATTAAATTTTGCGATCAAAATCAGCTATAGGCATTTTATGGGGAGCAATCATGCTCCTTGTATATACGAGAAAAATTTCCTTCTTTAATATTTAATTGTCTCTACATTTCATCTCTTATATTTTTTCTAGTAAATCTATAAAAAAATTTAGATTTATTAACATTATATCTTAATATTTTTAGATTCTCATACCTTTGGAATGTCTCAAATTTGGTTCCAAAAAATTTCTTGGTAGGTCTAAAAGAGAAGAATATCATTAGCATAGGTAAGATGATAAATATTAAATTTATGCTTCAAATTGATGAGAGATAATTGTCCATCATCATACGAACATGATTTAGCATTTAAGTTACGACTCGGACAACAATGATATAAATATAATGGAAAAAGGCTCCCCTTGTTTAATACCTCTCTTATGTCTAAAATCATTAATGATACAAACATATTAAGCCATGATATACAAGTTTGAATCTAAGAGATAAATAGGTTGGGAAAATTGAGGAAAGAGTTATAGATAATATTTTGGCTAGTTATGTCTAAAATCATTAATGATACAAACATATTAAGCCATGATATAAATAAGTTGGGGAAATTGAGGAAAGAGTTCTAAAACATGGCTGAATGCTTTCTAAGATAATTTATCATAATTTTTTTCAATATCAATTTTAATCAACAGCACTTTTATCCTTGGATTTATAGATAATATTTTGGAGATAATTTGAGGAAGAAATTTTTTTGTACAATTGGTTAAGAACTTAGGAAGAATCTTATAGTTTATATTGCAGAATAATATTGGTTAAAAACCACTTATTGAGTTTAGGAGTCTTAGATCTAAGAAAGTTAAAAAAAAAAGTTTTAACCCAATCACCATGAAACATACACTTATCATAGAAATGATGAAAAACTATAATCATTTGGTCCACTATGGTACCTCATGTCCTATAAAAGAATTCAACCATTTTACCAAATCTCATGGACCTCAAAACATTCCAAATAAACTTTGGGCTGATTTGAGGAAAATATTTATTTTAATTAATTATATATTTTAAATTGAGCACCAAATACAAAATATCAATCATTCAAGACAATGTTCTTTAATTTCAATAAAACTAGAAAGTTATAGTGTGGTGTGAGAGTACATGGATTTGTTACGCTGTGCGATACACATATATACTATAACGTATGGTGTAGAAATGTATATATGTATTATGATGTGTGATATAAGAGTACTTGTATATACTATGACGTATAGTTTAAAACCGCATGTATATATTATGACTTGCAATATGGAGATGCACGTATAGGTCAGGATAATGTGTAGTGTAAGAATGCACATATATATATATATATATATATGTTATGATATGGAGGAGTATAGGAGGCCAAGTATATATTATGTTTCTTATATGTGCGTATAAATATTTTAAATTATTTTAAAATAAAAAATTACTTATTTATTATACTATATAGTATGGTTATGCTTGTTAAAGAAGTAATAGGAATGTCTTATATCGATGGTTTCGAAATATTATATACATGATATAATATATACTTACCTAAATAAAACCATAGAGGTTTATACCAACCAAGTGATTACTCATTATAGATATCATTTTATAGATACGGATACGAAGTGAGCACGTGCGAGTTTATACTAATGCTCAAATATAGACGATAACTTATGAATATTTTTATGTGTATAAATTTTGGATATATATTATATATATATTATTAGATGTTATTATATACAAGTATCAAAATCATTATATAAATTTTATTATTATTTTATTTAATAAATTAATATATTTTACTTTTAAAATTATCCTTTTTTTGTTATAATTCATATTTTAGTTATACATGCAACATATAAGTAGAACTAGGATTAGTATTTTACACAATCATCATGCCCGGAAGAAGTGACAATGATTCACTCAACCATCATGGCAGAATTCTACAGTAATTATCATGATATTTAAAAAATAAGCTTGATTACTCCTTCTAATTCACAATAATCTATTTTCCTTATATTTTGAGAGTATTGGATTCACGGAAGTCCTTATTACTATGAGATAATGATCATTGGTCCCTTAAATACGATGGAAGAGAAGGGGATGTCTCCAGTCTATGTATACATATTTAATGTGTTTCTGCAGGCAAAGATAACACGATGAGATCAGACTTCTCCTTTTCCTCTCCTGTAAATTACGACTCCCATGCTTCTTTGTACCTCAAGCCTGACAGCATCTCAAGGCAAGCCACAAGCAACTAAGATTTGTCTGATTCCCATATATAAAACTGAGATTTGTCTGCTGCATTAAAGACTGATAAGACACGACTTAGCTTTGTCAGTTTGACCATTGCCTGAAGCTGTTTACACCACAGAGTTGTTTATCATCTATCCAACCATTCGCCCAAGGCAGTAGAAACTGTTGTGTTAGATACTTGCACCACAAAACCATTGCCTCTGCCAGCAATTGTAGCCACTTGTCCTTCTTTACCATGAACGCTCTGATGATTCTTTGTAGAGAGGAGTGGTAAAAGTTATTTGATGAGAATTCCATCTCTCATTCTATCGTTATATAATTGGAATCAGATCGGGTCCGATCATTATGATTTGAGAAGATAAAGCTGGATAAGTGACAGTGTCTGTGGGTCACATTTTTAGATCCGTAGATCTCTGCATGAGGGTCTCTGATGGTGTTTTGGATGCTTGCTAATTGATGTGACCAACTCAACAGATTCTTCCTTTCATGTCCATCATCGTCATGTTACAAATCGAAAAGATTAAGCTATCTTATCTCGATTCTTTGTGCCTATTTCCACACTTCGCAGCGTTACATGAGTCATTTAAGCGCAGAGAGAGAGAGAGAGAGAGAGAGAGAGAGAGAGAGTATGCTCATACCACTGTGAGAAGCCACACTCACTTCTTTTCTCTCTCCACTTATCTTTCTGGTATCATATAAATATAACCTCAACGGATGGTGCTCCGAGTTCCATTTCAGACAATACCATCCCTCTCCCTCTCTCTCTCTCTGTGGAGGAAGGGGATGGAGAAGCTATGAAGATTCATGTTAAGAGACCATGCAGCTCACACACTACAAAGACTTGGGCTCCTGCAGCGACCTGCTGTGCGACGAGGACGCCAGCGACCTGGCGGACGACTCGCCGGATCGATCCAGGGATGCCGAGTTCCCGGACGACTCGGACGAGTCCATCGCCGGGTTCATAGAGGGCGAGGCGGACTACACGCCCGGGTTCGACTACCCGGCTCGGTTCCGGTCCAACTCGCTCGACTCGACCTCCCGCCGGGAGGCAGTCGCCTGGATTCTCAAGGTGGGAATCAGCCGGCGCACGTTAGACCCCAGATGCCTGTCTTTTCTACCTTGCGCTCCTCCGCTCTGACGGACGTCAAACATTTCGTTTGTTTCTTTTCAGGTGAGTGCATACTACCGTTTTCAAGATCTAACGTCGTACCTCGCCGTCAACTACATGGACCGGTTCCTTGCTTCTCACCGTTTACCGGTAAGATGATCACACCGTTCCGAACTCCCCATCACCGTCCGATCGTGATCGGATGGTTGTCGAAATGCTGTGAGCTTCTATAACGGAAATGTCCTGCATTTGACTCGTAAGAGATTGGTTGCATTCCGTTGCTGCAGCAAAATGTGTGGGCTCTGCAACTCTTATCAGTGGCTTCCCTGTCGCTGGCTGCAAAGATGGAGGAGACATTAGTGCCTACCCTTTTGGATTTGCAGGTACTTGACCTCTAATCACTGTTGCAGTCTTCACTTCCATGTACGTCTTTAGCTTTGAGATGTTGATTAGATTGAAGGCGCCGAGTTCGTCTTCGAGCCTCGAACGATACGAAGGATGGAGCTGCTTGTGCTCGGCGCCTTGGATTGGAGGCTTCGATCTGTAACGCCCTTCACTTACATGGATTTTTTCGCCTGCAAACTCGATCCATCAGGGAAATCTGCAACGTATTTGATTTCATGTGCCTCGAGCATTATATTAGCAACATTGCATGGTAACACCCAATGTCTTCTTTTCTTCTTCTTCTTCTTCTTCTCGGACTGAAACATGCAATGTCTCAGATATCGAGTTCTTGAGTCACTGCCCATCGTCGCTTGCTGCAGCAGCCATTATTCGTGCAGCTGAGGATGTTGCAGATCTAGCTTTGATCGATGCAGGGATTGCAGTGTCATGGTGCATTGGACTAACCGAGGTAATCTCAAAGCTAATATTTCATGCTGAAGATAAAAGTTCTTTACTCTAAGCCAATGGTGAGTGGTGTTGTGAAGAAGCCATGAGATGCCTGTGCATGTTTTCGTAGGATGGGATTGGCAACTGCTACAGATTGATGCGAAGAGTTGCAGAGGGTGCTATGTCGAAGAACCCTCTGGTCAACATGGGGTCAAGGGTCTCACCTGCTTCTCTCCCCCCTGCTAAAAGAAGAAAGATGAGAGCATAGGTGGGAGGATAAGCTAAGCTTGCTAAGAGTTATCATGTAATTTCTTATTGGTCTTTGTTCAGATTCCTCAGTATTTAGAGAGGAGATTAGGTTTCTTCAACAGTGTGTGTAGGATTTGGCTATTTGTGAAAGCCATGATTGAATGCAGAGAGTTGCAGATTCCCAATGGAGGGGGATCTGCCATTCTTCTTCTTTATGGTGGAGTGTGTGCTTGTTGTTAGTGGAAGCGAGTGGGGGCTATTGACATCAATGCCTGCATTCAGTGAGCCAGATGGTGTGTCTTTTTAGGGCCATCGGAAGAAATGAGATGACACTCAATTCGAGCAGCTTCAACTCTCAAAACGTTCCACAGCTTTCTGGTCAACCGGTCAACATTCTCCCTAACCTCATCAATGTGTCTTCCATGGACACATGCTATGTTTTCTTATTGTATTGATTCACCTTAGTTTATGTTGTGTGATTTGAGTGTCACGCATAGCAGTCAAAAGATGAGACAGCCATCAGATTTCGGGCTGCAGCTCTTTAAATAAGAAGTATTCAAATAGACTCTTCTGTGCTTTAAGATTGTCCATGCAAATTAAAATACAATCAGAGATTTTATATTGGTTCATACAATTGCATGCATAGTATCCTCAATGAGTTGTATAATCCTCCTCTCCCTCTCTCTCTCTCTCTCTCTCTCTCTCTCTAATAATATACATTAGCTGCAGGATGAGAAACTCCATTTGCCACCCTAATCAGCACAACCAGCTTTCCTCCTTGATATCAGTAAGTAATCATGTTTGAGTTGACCATTGGTCATATCCAACTCAGTGACCACTAAAAGAAGAGTTAGAGGTGGTCAAAAGATACGGATCACTTCAACATAATTAAACTAGTTTAAATAATCCAAACTATCAAATGTTTCAGCCACCAAATTCAACTCAGAACTGCACTCAATCTTGGATGGAAGAACATGTAGTTCCCATGTCTTGTGTTATTTCTTCTCCTTCAACAAAGCCTGAATCTTCTCTTTTGAGGTGTGAGAAAGATGATCTGCGACAATCCAGGGTGTGATCATGATGGTAGTGGATGAGAGAAGCACAACCAAGGGAGAGTCATTTGCCCAACAAGCGCACAGCTTTTGCTCTCTTCAATTCACTTGTGCTCAAAAGGAGAATGCTTTTGTTGCACAGGTGGCCTCAGGTTTGATTGGAATATGCCCACCCTCCTACATTTACGGCAGTCTTAGTTCCTGTTCTGCTGCTAACAAATCTATTTTGGTCATGGGACCTTTGCCAGTGTTCACGAGCTTCAAAGCTGCTCTCATGGCAAGGTTGCTTGCAGGTTGCAGCTGCCTTCAATTTGCTGATGGTGCTCAGTTAGTAGGGTGATACAAATGAACCCAATTTGCAGAGTCTTCAAGTCATTATGATGCAAGCAATAAAACAGGATATAATTCAACAGAGAAATCAGAGAAACCAATCCCCTTAAAATCTCCATTTTGTTGAATCTCTATTGTAGTTGAACTCATGCAATAGATCATGTCTGAATTGCCATAGAGAGCAGCATTCATCTTAAAAGCAAAGCAAAAAAAACCCAAATGCAGAATTCCAGATCATGTCTGAAAAGCAGTACTATCAGAGAATTTATTAGTCCAGTGAGAGAATCTGCCTTTGTATGATTAACCGTGTCATTGATTCCTGATTAATCTTGATGCTGAACCAGGAAAAAGCATGGAAGGATCTCTTACTTCTATGTACTGAGCAGCACAGAGTGTCAAGTAACAGAGAGAAGCATCCAATGTGGATGCTTCTCTTTTCACCTCTTTCTTTATCCGCTTTGCTTTCACCATCTCACACGCTCTCTTTCTCTCTTTTACCTCAGCGAGACAACTATGAACAACCCCAAAAGCCGAAGACCCTTCACCTCCCACACCAAAAGGAAAAGAGTGTCGGAGCATGAAATGTCCAAATGTGCTGCCTCTTTACCACTTTTCACTCTCAATGGATCTTTGCTCAAATATGGCCATCAGCTCACTGGGTTGCAGCTTTTGGCTCTGATTCTTTTGGTTGCAAGATCTAGCTCATTGTTCTTCTTTTTCCCTTTTGTTGGGAAAACAATGGTTGGATCATGTTGTTGATGTTGAGCAATGGAGACAAAAGTTAGAATGATATCGGAATATAAAGATACAGTTTGATGTTCCTTTTTGAGATGATTCTCCACAGATAGAGTTTGCTATAGATCGAGTCTTTTCCTAAAAACTTAATCTTATCAAGACATATGAGTTCGGATCCTAAGTCTATCTCTCTATTTCATCTGAAACTTAATATTTTGTATAATGTTTTCTCTCAAATTTATCTTGCATCATATACTTGGATTCAGCTTCATGTACCAAATCTAATTCCACCTGTGAATGAGGCACATTAGATTCTTTCTTGCATCAACAATAATAACCATAATCCACACCTTGCACACATATTTCTTCAAACTATTCAAACAAGTTTATAGGAGCTCCATTAGTTGGAACTATAATTCTTTGTGTCTACTTTCGAATCAAGCAAGATGGGGATAAAGTTCTTGTGCTCAATCATCAGGAGCCACCACCTACTCAGCTTTTCTGTGGTTTCATGGTGGTATGCATATGCAAATGCCAAAAACACTTTGATGAGCAAAAGTTTGAAGATCATGCATATTTAACTTCAAGCTCAAGAACAAAAGCAATTCACTAGGATTTTATTCCAACATCACAAAGGTTCTAGCAATGGCAGTGCAAAGTAATCTTGATCAAAGCATGATATGTGAACATACTTGGGAAAGCTGTAAGTTAGAATCATGTCATGCTCATGGAATCTGGAATAGCAACCTGCAGTGAAAGTTTAAGAATCAAATTCTTGTATATGATATCCCTTGATCTGAATCAGTATCCATGATACAGGAGCACCAGCTATGAACAGAGCTACAACACTTCACAAGGCCTGGCCTTTAATTCACTTTGGATCTTCTATAGATTTTACTTCATCAAGTATAACCTAGTGATAAATAATAATTTTTTTATTTTCATTGAGGATTTTTTTTCTTCTGAAACTATAACAGATTCTAAAATGAATCAATTGCTGAGAAGGAACAAAGCAGCAGGTAGATCTAGTTGATATCATCTTTCCCTTTTCTTTTCTTTTGTTACAGATTTGACAAAGTCATAATTCCTTTGGGAATGTATTAGATGAAAGCAATCATTCTTTGAGGATTGATGTTCTTCAGACCAGAACAATCTTGCTTCATGATTTATATATATTACATTTCTGCAGTAGATTTATCCTTGATTATGTTGTCTGGGATATGCTTTTCATCCATGTCTGCTAAATCATTGAAATCATGGGAGCATGATTTTGCAATTTGAGGAACATGAAGTTCCTTTGCAGAAATATCATCTCTCATTTAGGTGAAGAATTATGCCAACTAGGAAAGAGATATATATATATATATATATATATTGAGGATGTTAGGTCATGTTCTTCCTAAGATTTCCACTGCAAATGCTGTTGCAAGTCAACCAAGTTTGCAGTAAATTTGATTGCATGCCTAAACTTTGGCATGGAAGATGTGGCTGTAAAGCTAATGCACAGATCATAAGATTGAGATCAGCTTGTCTATCATGAATTCCAATACCATCAGAACACAAACCACTTGAAGAATCATATGAAACATCTCATCTCATGTTCTGAGATCAGAGAGGAAAGCCTTTTCACATCAGTGATCGATCAGCTTCCAGTTTCTGCAATGATCTGCAGTGAAGGGCGCCAATGTCGAGGCCTCGCTGCTGACTGCTTGCTGGTCTTATGTCCATCCCTCTCCTGCTTTGCTACCTGAAAAATTCCATCACTGCGATCACTCTGCTACTGATTCATCTCGATGTATGGAGAAGAAAACATTCTCTCATGAACTATACATTGTGCTCGAATTCTCTCCTCTAGCCTGATCGAACTGCCATTGATTGAACAGGATGTACCTGATCTGTGATTTCTGAGTCCTCCTTGTCTTCTCCATCTTTACCCACGTGAACGACCTCATCATCTGTTCCAATCCTCTGCTGCTGCTGTCTCTCCATCAGTTCAGCCTGTCTCTTCTTCATCTTCTCGATCTTCCTTGCCTGGATAGCCTTCATGACCTCTGAGTCAAAGAATTCAGATAAGAGATGTACATGATTCGATCACTGTGACAAGCTTCGGAAGCTAAATGGTGATCAAGAACCTTGGGAGGTGATGAGCCGATACACTTGGCCGAGCAAGAGGGTGTCCGTGGCCTTGAGGAGCCTCACCCGGGTTAGCCGGAGGGTGCCGCCGCCGTTGCCGTCCAGCTTCTCCTCCGGGACGTAGAGGGTGATGAGGGCCACGTAATAGCCTGGGTTGTTCTTCATGACCTCCGACGCACTCGTGGGCCAATAGAGCCTCTCCGCTCTGCCTCCGGGGTGTTGGATCACCACCGCCGCTGCATCCGTCACCTGACAGTTCCCCATTCCTCCTCCTTGTCTCTTTGTTGGTGCTGATGGCGGTGGCCACAGCGATGAGAGTTATGGAAGACGAGGCTTCAGCCGGCTACAGTCGCCATTTGGTGGACGGTGTTGCTCGGAGTTGATGATGATACGGTGGAGGAGTGCGCGGTGTTATTATGGAGGAGAGGGTGACGGCGGGCCCAATGGAGCAATTCATTGGTTGATACGTTATCCGACACGTAGCATGATGTCTATGGGTCCCATACGCTTAGATTTTTAGGTATTTTATCAACAAAAAAATATTAAAATTTCATTGAATGATGCCGACTAATTGATTCTTATATGAGGATAGTTTTTTATTAATTTGAGAAAATAATCTTTTATCTTCCGCTAGGCGATGAGTGTTGGAAAAATATACGTAATAAGAGAGTAGGAGGAAAAGACGATCAACGACGTCACTTATAATGAGGCAAGAACAATTGATGAAACGTAAAAGGATATTTTCATCTAGTTGATAATAAAAATGTGCTCCCAGAATAAAAATTAATTATGAGAGTATTATTTGATAAAAGCCTAACAATAAATTTTTTTTGTCACAATATCTTTGATTTTTATTAGCATACTTTTTGCTATTAACCAAAATGAGGTTTTATCATAAATGTCTTGATATCGGAGTTAAACATTAATTTAGTTGAACCAAAATGTTTGTCAACAAGATTTTGTAAGGGTTTGGATTATTTTTTCAGATAATTTTTTTGAGACAAGTATCTCAAGTCATAAGTTTCTAATCATTCGAGGTTTCATATGAAAATAAATTTGGATCTTAAATCATATGAAAAACTTTTATTTATAGAGTAGTGAGTAGAATATTCTTATAATAAAAAATATTTTTTTAAAAAATTATCTTCTCAAGCTATTATTGTGAGGTATTGAATGATCCAAAATACTAATAGATGATGATTTTTTACTTAAATTGGTATTATTCTACTGATTACGTAGATTAAAAAATCAATAATTAATTATTTTTATCTTACATCAATATAAATCATTTATAGAATACATATAATATCATTATCATGTTAAATACATAATGTTTTAATGAACAATAACTACAAAACTTATGTTGTTGGTTTGTGTGCATAATATCAAATTAAAATATCTAATATTGTCATCCTCTTTTCCATCCAAACTTCTGCTACCACTACTATTAGCTTCAATTATCTAAACATTAGATTCAATATGGATAACACAATTAAAATCTTTATTATAACATCATAGCATACCACAAGTTTGAGTCTCATATTTGTCCATCTCAATTTTAGTTTCATATATCAATCTTAACATGGTTTGAACATAATAAAAATATGATGTTAAGGTTTAATATAGATTGAATCATTTCTTAACAAATTTATAAATGTTAGTTTAAAATGAATGCAAAGTATCATTTAAGATGGAGCTATCATATTGTGAGGGTCAATTTTGAATCTTGTATATGGCAACAACAAGATGACATCCCCTTGTGTTCTTATCAGGTCAAACTTTGGAGGAGTGTGGAATCCATGGGCATCTGATCATTAGTTTTACAACTCCCCTCAGTAGTGTCATTGCCTTTGATATTTGCTCCCAAATCCAACCTCATGTTGGTAGAAGAAGAAACATAGTAGTGAAAGCTACAATCCCCCAAAGTTGGCAAGTTGGTAATGCCTTGACATGGAGTTTCATTTTGGATCAATACAATAGTGTGGTGCATCTCTTCTTTTCCTTTCTTTAAGAGAAAGTAAAGTGCTTACTTTAACTTGAACTTAGGTATGTATGATTAAATTATGATGAGAATCTATGTTTCTTTTAGCAGTCTAACAAAAGGGCTTGGCATTCCCACCTGCAAACCCCATGAACAACTCATTAAACATTCATCAATCATTAAGACAATCTCAGAAAAGTAGATTCAACCACCACCACTCCTACAATTTAGCATACAATATGTATCATCCTCCTTTTTATCTTGTACCTGAGCTGGAGCTGTTTGCACTGTTGGAAGGTGATCTCTTTCCACACCCCCAATTAAATGCCATTAATGACAGCATGTGAAGTGCTGGTGGTCAAGAACTGAGGGAGTGGTGGAGGGTGACCAGATGCACAATTCCAACTCAAAAAGTTTGTGTCATGTGTTGGATTGCTTTGGTCCAATCTTATTCTTCAGGGTTTGCAGTCTGATGCAAATAAATATACTGAAGACTCATCCTGAACTGCAAGTCTGTAGATTTCCATACAGCCAATTTTAGAGGAGTTGTTGGTTTATATTAGATTAAGAACAGTTTAGATGTCACCTCTGGTACACACACATCAAGCTCACTAAATACAATGAATCCTCTCCCACTGACATTGCACATTGAATACTTTTAATTTTATGCCACAGAATCATTTAGCATAGTAAAATGAGGGTACATCCAATATTTAACTGCTCCTTCCAATAGGTTGGTTTAATTCAGCATCATTGAATGGCCAACCAATTGTTCATCAATGCACTAAAGGTCTTAGTGTCTTCATGGTGAACTACTTTTATCTAACCTTATGATGGGGTATATATTTAGGCTATTGAGTTCAAATCACAATGAGATGTTCTAAGGTTTTGATGTGACAGAAGTTATGATTGTTATTAGGTGTTGTCAACATGCATAGGTGCAGGGTGATCTATCCTCTCAATTTGACAGGGTTTCAGTAATAACAAGGGACACAAATCAATGACAGTGAACGATTAATTGTCTAACAATTAGCTGTGGAAGAATATGAGAATAAAGCCAATTTTGATTAAGAATAGTGGATCAGATAGACCTAAGGACTTACAAGCTCATGGCTTATCTGAATTCTCAGCTCAAATTATCTGCCATATGATCTCCTCAGAACTTACAAGCTTACAAGGAGCAACAGAACATATGAAAGAAAGAAAGAAGGAAAGAAAGAAGAAAAGCTTCCAGTTCCAACAATTTGGCAAAATGCATTCACATTTATTCTAAACCAAATGATGGATGCTTAAAAAACCAATCAATGCAAGCAAAAAACCTTATTTTTTTCTGCAAGATATTTGATAGCTGCTTCTTTGTAGGTAAGCAACACACACGCACAGAAATAGAGAATTATGATACTTCCTCCATTGTTATGTTCCAAAGAGTCAAGAAAAGGAAAACCAACTGTTCCAGTGAAGATGAAGTAAAGAAACCTAAAAGGCTAAAATTTTCTTTTTTGCATTGAGAGTACTCTGTTATCATAGATTTGCTAGTCTGCTATAGTGAACATCCTTCAAGAATAACAGTACTTGGCAAAGGTACCTTAATCTGTCCCAAAAAGACCTGTCCTTCAAAATGAAGTTAAGCTGAAGGTTACTCCTAAAAGTTTCATCCAGATGACAAATTTCCACAAATAGATTTCAGTCTCCAGGTCTACTTGTACAAATAAACAAACAATAAATTACAGTATTCAGCAAATCCAGGGTGTCAAACAATAAACTCAAACCATTTCCTCAGAGTTCATAGATCAGATGATGCAGTTCACTATTTCAATCTTTTTTTAACTCTCACAAAAATAGATACACATGCAGTATAGTGTCATGTTGAATATTGGCATTGCTTAGTGACAATTATACCAACCATGTCACTCGAGAGGAAGCTGCATCCACATGCAGAACAATATCAAAATTTTACAACCTAAGTGACTCATGCTGGAAAGTGATCATTGGTCAAGCACATCCGGTTCTGATGTCTCTGCAGTCTGAACTAAGACACCATAGTTTTCTATACAAGATTTTTTCGAAGAAGATATAGCATGCAATCACAGTTGAACCCGTATCACTAGCTGAAAAATTAGCTTTTCTAGATATGACAGATGCCAAAAAAGTAAATGAAGTCAAGACGAGTTCTAGTTATGTCAAAAAAAACAATTCCAAGATTATAAGCATGGCATGTCAATATACAAATCAAACATATATTCATAGAAAATTGCAAAAGGCAAACCAATTTGGGTTCACTTGTACCACAAGAATTTTCTTTAGGCCAAGAAGGAAAACAAAATACACCATGGCTTCGCCCAAAGAACTCTCTAAATTGACAAGATTAGACATACTCTGAAGAACACCTAGCCTGGAGGCTCATACAGATGGAAAAAATTTATTGAGGTTAAATGGCAATGCATAGAATTCCTCACTTCTTGTATCTGCCTTGAAGCTTCGGAACCTTTTCCACCAATGATAACCTCTGTCCCTTTTTGTCGCATCATGATGCCTATGGAGGGTATTATCCAAGAAAAATGCGACTAAGCCAGCAACAAATGGCTTTGAAGAGAATATTACATTGATGATATCATTAAACTGGAAAAGAAAAAAAGAACAATGAGCACCATGCACAATCATATTTTAGGAATGAGAGAATAAGTAGTAACTATCATGCTGTAATTTTCAGCATACCCATCTTGCTTTAGTATGAACTGGACCATAACCAGCAACAGAAGTGTACTCATTGAAGTACTGGGGAACTGACAGACCCATGAAAACAGATAATCCTAGGATGAACTTAGTTCGGAAGCTGTTGAGATTGCAGAACTGCAGAAAACTAAGACCTGCAGCACCTGTTACAGCAGAACGATAAATTATAAATAATTTCATATGAGGAACTCAAGTTGTTGAGTGTTAATAAGCTGTCTCTTATTTCTATTACATACCAACATATGCAAAGAAAAGACAATACAGTGCTGCAAAAATTGGTGCGGGAATCGATGCAAAAACTGCTCCAAATTTTCCTGAATTGGCAACAAGACAGAAAAAATCAATCCATTTGATATGGTTAGTCTAATTGTATATAAGTTCATGTGAAAAGTGCTTCTGTAACTCCTAAACTCTATTCTTGAATGATCTTAAATAACTTTAAGGGTGTGTTTAATTGTAGAATTGTCAACTATATTACAGTGTGCATCATGAATAAAAAATTAAATGCCCAAAATTATTAACTAAATATAATACTGGTATTTACCTATAACATAACGACTTTGTCAAAGAGAATTTATCAGGTCAAATCCTTATACATATGGATTTAAGAAGATTCAACATGATATGAGAACAGCATTCATTTTGGTACTCCAGCTAAACAAAGCATCTCAAGGAGACTCAAGACTGTTCATACCAAGTACAAAATAAGATGTTGTACTCGAAGACATATCAGAGGGATCCTTTTAACCAGATAGGTATAAAGAACTCCATACGGTAAACAACACTGTAAGTTATAGAGCTAGGTGGCTCCGAGGACATTTTGTAGAAGATTATTCAATAAGCTAATGTGTGGGAGGCCAGAGACATCAGAACATGGACAGCTTACCAAGAATAGAAAAGAAAATCATGAATCCTGCAGATATTTGAACAACCCTTCGGCTGCCAATTCGTGTTAAAGCCAGTAAACCAGCATTTTCACTGCAAAATAATAAAAAAATATTTCTTACAAGATGGTAGAAGCTTATGACAAGGATTAATCATCTGAAAGGAAAGTGAACCAGCTATTACTAAAATAAGAAATTTTGAAAGACACTTACACAGATACTGAGGATCCGTTTGCTGTTCCAAATAGTCCATCCAACAAGATACCAATGCCCTGAAGCCAACACTTGACTGTTACATACTTGGCAAAGTTTGCATGGATTTAGGTAAACAGCAGCTGAATTTAATACCTGCCAACCAATACCACGACTGAGAACTGATGGAGGCAATGGTGTCGCACTTGCATATCTTGTGACTGCAATGAAAGTTCCAGTAGACTGCACAGACATTTATCAGAAAGAACCTTGTTGGGAAATTATGAAAACACTGCATTTGAGTAAGCAGATTTATGTTTATCTGATCACTATTATAAGATAGCTATAGTCTAAACCAGCATCTTAGATCAAGAAAAGGAAAGATGATATTTGACCTCAACAAGGGAAACAAATGAAGCAGCCATCATTGCAAAAGCTTCACCAGCATCAAATGTTGGTGCACCCCATTGGAAAGGATATGGAAATCTAATCCTATTTGTTGCCATGAATAAGATTTTAGAAGATACAAAGGTCATTAGCACAAAAATGCGGTAGAAATAATCTTACCAGGGAGAACCACCAACAAGCCCTGAACGATCCGTACGGCAATGTAATTGTGTCTTTGGTGGTGTATGTCTATAAGCTCCTCCCACCGTAAGGAAGTATGCATAAAGCCATACAATTGCAACCGAAAGTATGACAGAAAATCGATCAAACACAGGCTTCTCTGAATGTAGAGAATGAGGAATGTACTGTTGGAAAAAGATAACATCATTTATTATGATTTTTATAAGTTGCATTAAACATGAATGTAGAACACGAATGTGATACCCTCAAAAAGTTCAATGATAATAATACCTGTGAGAATATGACTAAAAGAATTATCTGTGGTAGCCCAATTTCGATGCACTTGGCAACCTGCAATCCACATTTTAATAAATGAGAAAAAAATAATAGGAAGATCATAGAAAAGTATCCAGAAGCACATTAGCATGAAAAGGTTAGTTTGACAGTAGAATTTAATTTCCACCAAAAACAGTAAATTATTACCCCAGGAAAACCAAGCTCATAAAGTCCAAAGCCAGCAAGTGCAACCAGAGGAACCACTGCCAGTGGACTTAAGAATCTGGATACTCATATTACAGAAGGCAAGAGAACATTATGAACAAAAAATCACAGACATTGATGATGATAAAAAAGAAAATGATATTACCCACCTAGCTACGTTTCGCCAAAGACCACTGAAACCGACAATAATTTGAAGGGTTGAAGCAACAATCAGGGCACCCTGTGTTCCACGCATTATACGCAAAAATTTCTGCATGATACAATGCTGCTGAGTGATTTTGAAAAAGAGCACAATGAAATGCAAAGTTCAGACTTCTAGCAACCTCGTGCGGATCCACAATATTACTGTAGCGACCAGCCAAGATAATAGAGATGGTTGGCACAACAAAAGTATAAGAACCTCCAATTACAGCCGGCAACCGTGTACCAAACAAAGTTTGGAATAGAGTGTTGATACCAGCCACAAACAGCAATGTCTGGACTACCCTGGCTTTCTCATCCTAATTGTGATGATCACAGTTTTAAAAAGGTAAGGTACCAAACTATAAGAAATCAACCACAAAAAACTATACATATAACAAAAAAAATCCTCTAAAAACTGATTCATTCTTACATTTCCTCCGCCCATTTGAGGAACAAGAGCAGTGGGGATGATAACAGTAGTGCCTAGCATAACCAGAAAATGTTGAAAACCAAGAAGTATGGCTTCAGCTGCATCGCAAAGATCCAAAAAACAAAAAAAAAAGTCAAGATCCAATTTTTATTAACCAGAACAAAATTGCACGTCAATTGAAATGGAAAATTAATTCATATAAAGAAGGCATTAATGAAGAGCATATCAGATCGTCAAACAGAAAATGTGAGCAAGACAAGAAAAATCTGACCATGTCACAAGAAATAAGTAGATTTACTTCTTTCCTCCGTAGAGGAGCATTCAACAGGAAATCACAGATCCGAAAAGAATCCCATTGTCTTGAAAACCAGAAAAAAAAATATATATGAAGGGTTTCAAGCAACGAGAATGTCACCGCTGGCAAATCAAAAGACATCTAACATATTCAAGCAACAATGCACACAGTACCAGACAACATAAGCCAACGAGATTCACAGCAAAAGAAGTGGGAGGAGAACAAGCAGTGTTCCTCGGGAACAGGAGAGATATTCTGGAGGCAATAAGATGGGGGAAGGACTCACGCCAGGGAGGCGGGCTGGTGATGCAGTAGGAGACATTGGGCAACTGATCCTTCACCGGGTGCGGCTGCAACTCGTCCTGCTTCGGCGCCGGCGCCGCTCCTCCACCACCTGCCATCCCCTCTCCTCTCCTCTCCTCTCCTCCTCAAGAACTTACCCCTGCAAGAAGCTCCAAGCCAGCACTGTGAAGAACCTCACACCCCCAACAGCAAGAAAAAGAACACATTAAGCAAGAAACCCACGAAGGGATTCCAAGATTTGCAGGCCCGAAGCATCAAGATCCAAATTGCAGGGCAGGATGAGGAAGAAACCAGGAAGACAGTGGCCAAAGACCAGTAGTAAGAGTGGGAGAAAGAAGGCCACTCAAAACTCCTCCAACAGTAAGTGTGCTACTGCTCTCCACCCATCAACCCACAATATGTGGAAAAGAAGCAAGTGGGTGTCTGCCTATTGGTCTCATAAAGTAGGCACAAACACACCCCCAAAATCACCCTACTCTCTCTCTTTCTCTCTCTCTAGCCAAAGCATTTCCCATGTATGAATCTTGATATCTCATTCTCTCTCATCTTTGGTGTGATGGGTGGAATTTTGTGCAAACCTTTCTCTCTCTCTCTCTCTCTCTCTCTCTCTTCCTGTTTTCTACCATTTGTCTCACTAGTTTTAACTAAATTCAGAAGGTATTTCTTTTTAATTTATGAGTAAATGTTTAAGGTGAATGTTCTGACTAATGTTATGTTATAATTAGCATGGAATTTAATTTTTTTAAATATTTTTGTTCTTAAATCAATAAAAATACATATTTGAGACCTGATCAGATTTTTAATTATAACAGATAAAACTATTTTTAATTATTTGGAAACAGCTTAAGCTATGTGCAAATTCTTGTTAGGGATTATATTTTTGAAATTACAATTGCCAAATTTTAATCCTAATCATAGATGTGAAAGATAAAATAAGATGAGCTTTGAGCCTCATAATTCTCAAAACAGATGTGTGACTAATATGTATGACATATGGATGATATATCACACAAGATGTGGAATCATAAGAGTTCTTATCTAACATGACAAAAGGGGAAAAAATTGTAGATTACTATGACCATCCATTTCATATGATGTTGTGAGATCTCAATCACAAAAGATTTAAATGATAGAGAAAGGGATGAAAATGATAGAAATGAATCTTTGTTATGTTAGATAGAGATAGGGTCAAATAGGTCATGGATTTTTTTTTTTTTTTTTTTGGGTGAAAGAAGGAGAAATGTGGGTTCCAATGATTTTTTTTTAGGTATATCAAGTTCCTAATATTTTATTATGTATTAACACTAGTATTATGAGTTTATTTTTTTAATAATAAGAATTAGGATCGGATTCGTAATGGATGTTAGAATCTAATATTCAGTTCGATTTAATCTCGAATTGAAATCGAACAAAAAATAATTAGATTAACATATAAGAGTTTGATGAATATAATAAATTATTTTAGGCCAACTTCAATTAGTCGATTAATTGATATAAAAAAATTTTATAAAAAAATTATTATAACCTTCATATATCACAAGAAATCTTGATCCTCATTAGGGTCATTGAGTTCCAAACTTAACCCCAACTTTAATCTCTAAAAGCTTCCATTTTCTTGGAGGCCTGGAAACTTATGGTTCCAATTCACCTCATCAATGGGAAGAGCATGCTTTTATCTTTCTCAGCTTTTGTCCTTCTAAGAAATGATTCCTAGTTATTGCTTAAAGAACACCTCAGTTGGAATATTTCTTGCCTCAGCCTGACTCAAAGTGAGGGCAATGATTGCTTGACAGTGTTGCCAGTATCCTTTTTGCAGCACTGAAATAAATGTAAGTTGATGTTGTACAATCTGCCATTGAGACTTACACCATCAATGCCTTGGAAACCACATGATGATTCACTTACCTGTAACCCAATGCATTCATTTATTCTTCATCAGAATGCTACACTGCATTCTTGGAAGAACATGTGGGCACACACTTCAACTTGTTGAGATTGGAGAAAAACCATGTCCTACTACTGTTCATAAACCATATCATAAATTATGCTGGATCAAGTGGGGTTCTTCCTTGCCACTGGGGCATCAATCCCTCCTTCCCAAATCATTGTGCAGTGGGGATGTGAAGGCCTGTATCATAGTTATCATAAATAAGAAAAATTAGTGCTTTGTTGATTTGGCTATGTTATTGGATTGAAAAATTAGGCCTATAATAAGAAATGACATACACTGTTAAATGAATTACATGTCTTTGTTTGAAGTGATAGCAATTGAAGTTCTTAGCATTATTGAACTTAAGCCACCAAAGAAAGACTGGGTGTGTGTGTGTGTGTGTTCAAATCTTGTAAAAAGGGTTCATCTTTTAAGACAACTTGGTTAATTCTCCTCCTCTTGGATGTTTGTGTAGTCAATGCCACTTGTTTGGGTGCAATGACACCATAAAGTGAGTCTAAGGGTGTCAAATTGATTTCACCTCCAAATGCTTAAAATGCATCTATCTATCTCTGCACTATTGGATGTGTGAAAGAGTTCAAACTAATAGGAAGGGTGCATTGATTGAAGTACCCTACCATCATCATCACATTGGACTGTGCAAGAAGGTGAGGAGAATGTGATTGCTCCTGGTCCAACTATTTTTCATGAGGTTGGAATGCCAAGTGAACTAAGATAGATGTAAATAGGTACACCTAAAGGACAATTTCCATCCCAAGAAAATTAAAAGTCCTCTAAATTTGAGGCATTCTTATTGTGCTTGAACAACTGGCCTGCATTTTCATGTAACAGCATTATGAGCTTTGGCCACAAAACTTAAAGAGTCATGAATGCATGGTTCACCATCTGAAGTCCAACAAGTTCACATACAAAACAAGCTTCCACAACCCATAGCATCATTTCTGCCAAAGAAGGTTTAACATATGCAGTTTTAACAGACAAGTTGCCAAATTAAGTCAAAAATGGATTCTTCAGTTCATAAAAAATGATCTGTGCCACATGGTAAATGCTGTCAAGATGGATTGAAGCCTTCTTTGACCCTTTTAGAAGCCCATTCAGGGCAGGGGAGAGAGTTGATTCAATGAAATTTCTACGTTCGATAAATACCAAGCATTACTGGAAGCACATCCTTCAAGATGGGGAATTTGAAATTAAGCTAGTACAACTCAATTTTTCATGATGAAGCAATTTGTAGATGCTTATAATGTTGCTCATACAAGGTGAAGTTAACATAGACACAAGGTTGCTATAACATCCTTTAACTAAGGCTTTAGAAACTAACTCATACACCTGAGCTCAATAATAATATACAATGATCAGAACTGGCCAGGACCACGAGCTTGCAGCCTTTTCCTCTCAAATTCAAGCTGTGTGGGTAGACAGAAACAAGAGAACTACCACCATAAGTAACAATATATTTCATAAACTAGAACATTTCAAAAATAAGTAAAAAAGTAGTTACCACTTTCTTCACCCGATCATTGGCAGCAGGCGTTCCTCCAGTAACATTTTCCGGGAGATATGGGATGCTGACACGGACTTCATTCATAACAACAATGACAGTCTTATCCCAGCGGACAGGAAGCCTAACATATTGGAAGTTCATTTAGCATAGCGAGACCGGAAAATTAAAGACCACATGGAAATAAACCACAAAGCTCATGTCCAATATGCAACTATAGATGTATCAGATATCAATAGAAAATTGTTCCTCTTGAGATCCTAGAAGAATGCTAACAAATTATAGTATAACACAATATTTAAAATCTTGTAATTGCACACAGTGGTTTCTGAGATTCAGCAATCGAGACATAATAACAAGCAACTATATACTAATCAGTCCAGGGCTATGACACTGACATCAGCCATCAATTACCTAAGAAACATCATGCAGCTCATAGTAGTTACATTCTTAACAAGAAGTATGAAGATATTACAATGACCACCACACAATTGTTCCAACAGCAGTAAGAACAAGTAGTGTACACATTGTTCAATGGCTAAGGAAACATGAACAAAATTTTGTATGGTTATAATATACTTTTATGCGACATGTTTGTGTGTACACATTTCATATATAAGAAAACACACTGACGAAGAAATCAGAGAAGATGACATATATGAAGAGAGAGAACGTATGCTTTTACAGGATACATGAAATGACACAAAAACTACTGTCACCCTTGTAACCCCTATCTAGATATTTCAAATCTTCTACCAGGTTCAAGTTTCAGGGAGATACAACATAAATGAAGAATAAATGACATGACCAAATTCTCTAGCAACAAAAATTTTCCAAAACATGATCTTATCAGATCATTCATTTAGGATTGCATCATTTGTAAAACAATATAGCAAAATCCAACAAACAATAGTATGTTCAAGGTCACTAAGGGAAACACTGGAAATATAAAATCTGAAAAGCCAAAAGCAGAGTTGAATGAGTCAGAAATAATGAAGAAGTTTTTTGGTTTATGCTCAACAGCCTAATTACTTCATGAAATTTGGCTATGTTTAGACTACGTGCCTGAATTTTCTAGAAAACCTTGGCTAGATTCGTAGATCAAGTCTGATCAAAACAAGTTCCTAAATCACTGTCTATTTAGTCAAATGGGGAAACAAAGCAGATGATTTCAGTATCAAATGTGAAACTGGAGTGTGTCACAACAAGGACTTATAAGGAAAGAAAATGTCTTAAAGACAATACATCTCAAAGTAACTTCAGCACAAAAACAAATTGGGTTAAATGATATTGCTTGAAATGGTCCACACTTGGACAAACAGTGAATTGATTAATATACCAATCACAAGTTGAATCAAAAGAACTTTCAATCATAGAAGAAAACAAAGATGGGATCACAATTCAAATGTAACAGCACAAAGATTATTTTTCTCTGATCAGGTTCTACTCTTTGATTCATTCCTTTACCATCAGAATCTGTTTACAAAATTGCCCTGAATAAAGTCACAATACTTTCTGTAAATTTGCATACAATCCTTAACAAATTGAACAACTGGTACATGTCCCACATCTGGATAGAACACAATGAAGAATCAATAGTTTTAACTGAGATAAACCCGCTTCAAAACTTTTAGATGGAGCTATGGTTGGAAGAAGAGGAGCTGAATGCATCATTCACTATTCTAAGTGCATAAAGTCAATTAAAAGAGAGAATTTAAGTAGGACAATTGTTCTCACGTCTTAGACAATGCATCAAAAAGACTTTGAGCCTCGCTAGTGACCCCAACACCAATCCGCTCAGCTTCAATCTCTGCTTGTCTGTACATTCACAAACCATTTTACTATAGAAGACATCAGAGACAATCCATCGAATTGGAAACAAAAGGAAAGTTCAAGTTTTTCTGCTAAGTTCATTTCTTAGTCTGATTTAACAAAAGGAAACTTGCACAAGAATTTCGTCTTTCAAATTTTAATGCAACTATCACATGAATCGACTATCTCTATAATTAATTTCCTCACAAAAGTTCATCTATTTCTGAAAATTCGCAGAAGCAAAACCTAAAACTTGGATAATAAACAAAATGAACCAACACCTCAAAGAAGCCTCTTCTCTGGCCTGGAGACCGGCAAGATCGATGTAGCACTTGTTGAGGTCAAGGGGGTCCTCCGCTTTCTTCAGATACGTGAAGTCCTGGATGTAGTTGGCCTTCAGAAGTCGAATGTTCCTTCGAGCCCCCGCATTCGAACTGCCTTCTTGTGAGCATCGTCGAATCGGTCAAAGACAACGAATCAAGATGACAGGGAAAGCAACAAACAAAAAGAAGAAGAAAAAGATTCGATCGAAGAGTGCGAGAAGGATATGGATGACGAGGATGTTGGAGGGGCGGTCGTAGGCAACGATTTGGCCTTCGATCTCGTCCCCGAGAGTTGTTCTCAGGGATAGGACGCGGCCCACCGCAAGCTCCTCGCCGCCGCCTCCCTCCATGTGCCTCCTTCCTTCGCCACAGCTTCCCCAAAGCAGAGCTCCGTTGATGAAACCATAAAGCCCATTAATACGTATGATTTCTATTTACATACGTACATATACATAGTACATACATAAACACTACATGTATACTGTTCCTGTTACATCTATATAAACCAATCCCAATCCCGTGTTTTGTCCGAGACAAAAAAAGATCAGAACGCTTCTTCCATTGGGGAAGTTATGTGGGCTCCATTTGCATTAGACAGACCAATATGTGCTCTTGGATGGTTGGGTGTTAGACTGGAACATAGGAGCTGCGACCGGTCTACTCTCTCCCTTTCCCGTTTCACCGAACCGAACCAAAGCAAACCAAACCAAACCAAACCAAGAACGGCTCTCCCTTTCACCCCTCTTGCATTGGTCTCGCAAATATAATCCATTTCTCTGCCTCCCCATACCGTCGCCAAGAAGAGAAGAAAAAGCCAAGCAAAATCCATCTTCCGGTTACGACCCTTGCGATTCCAATCCCCTTTCGCTGTTCGATTGCTGCCTTCCCCCTCCATCGCCATCGTCATCATCCTTCCATCTGTCCTTCCGTCGTCTCCCATCGCCAGTCTGTGGGCGGTGGGCGGAATTAGGGTTTCCTCCAGCTCGTCCATCGGGGTCTTCCTCCCCTGGATCTAGTGTTTGGAGGTTTTTTTTGCGCGGTTTGATTCGTTCGGTGATTCGGGAATCGGCAGCGATTGGGAATTGATGGTTCGCGCCGGAGGAGGGATCGGAGGCATCCAAATTGGGAAAGATGCAAGGCTATGCATGGGAGGGAAGGTGAGTGGAAACGGGGGCGGCATATGCGGCCGGTTCCTCCGCCCGGTGATATAGCAGCGTCAGCATCTGCTACCCTATCTCTTCGGCCGCCGCCGGTATCATCAGAGACCCCCTCGGATTCGTTCTTAAAGGTGCCTCCTTCCTTGAGTTTTTATCTTGGAGATCAGAACTTGGAATTGACGGTGGACAGTTCGATTGTAGTTTTTGTGTTGGTTGGATATTTTCTTGCCTTTTCATTGTATATCTGGGAAAGTTTCGTTCGTACGTCATTTTTTTTTTTCCTATCAAATTTATGGTTGTTAGGTTCCAACTAAAGATGAACACTTAATATGGATTGTGAACTCTGACAACTTTTGCACTAGGTCGCTTATGTATTTTCTCCATTCAGTGAGAAGATATAGAAAATTTAGGAACACCTACAGATGCAGAACGTTTTATTCTGTTAGAAATCTCTCAATTGGGTAAACGAGCATAACAATAAAAGAATTATTTACTTTCACGAGGTTGAAAAAAGCTTGTGTTTCCATCTCTGTTGACGGTTTAGAAGATGTTCATGCTTCAGTTAAGCTTCCAACAGCACATTTGGATTTTATGTTCATTTTGTTGCAGTATTTAACACAAAAGTCCTATATGCTGTCAATCATATTCATTCGTTTTGGTGGGCTCATTGTAGTCACACAGCTGCTTTGGGTAATTGAGTTTCGGTTGGACATGTAGCAAGCCCTTTTTCTTTGAAAGTTTCCAGGGTTTGGAATGCTGGAATAATTCACATTATGCTGAGAGTTTTCTTTACATTGTTGTTGAATATAACAGATAATATATTGACTTTGAAAAATGATGGGATTGTGGTAGGAAGATATCCTAATTTGAATGCTTTTTACCAATGTCGGCTAGGATAATTTGTTTATGACTAAGTATTTGAGAGATTATGAAATTGATATGAGCTTATGGTGCAACCCAAACTCATCTCAATGGGCCTTGAAGACACCTAATAAGATCTTAAACTGATGTTCAAATTAGATAGAGTCTTAGGTTTGTATTTCAGAGATAAAAGACAGTTAAGTTTGCAGATAATCAACTCTTTGAATTTGAGGATCTCGACACTTTCGAAGGATCAATTCAATATCTGAATAGGGATGTATCAAGGCTTCTTCAGGTGAGTGAAAATATTATGGGACTGAGCAGGATTATTGAGGCCATTATGAGAGAACAAGAATATTCGTCCCTTTCATCAGATTGAGGTAAATCTCTGGATCTGTTATCTTCTGTGGTCAATTTTGTTGATTTTTTATCCAAACATATTGAAAATTCAAATATATATGATCCTATGTGTTAAAGATATATAACCTTATGCTCACGTCTAAGTACTCAGATGGCTAGAGCATTCAGTTGCCTACCAACAGGCTGGTTTTTTTATTCCTCAGGAGTGTTTGTGTATGCGTCGTTGGTGCCTTGTGCACCATATATTTATGCATAGAGGGAAGGAGTGAGAAAAGAGAAAAGGATTTCATAAGAGAAATACTACTTGGGTTCCAAATAATGGGACACCGTTAACTTGAAATCCGTGGTGCAGTAGCCTGTTCTGTCTCGAATGACAGAGTGCAGGATCCACTTGCTGAACATGCTAATAGAGGTTGGCACAGCAAAATATTGTGTTTGAACTTCGAAGGGTGTGGGAAGTAGGAAAGAATTGAGTCCCTGGTAACACTGCATTGGTGGAAGTCTCATGGATTGGGTCACCAATTTTTAGAATGATAGTCCTTGTATCTTTTATTTAGTGTTCTACTTAGTCCTTGTATCATTGATTTACTGTTCTTCTGCATTTTGCATGACACTGAGTTTATTTCATTTTGTTCTACTTTTCTTATATCATCTGGCTAATAGTTCTTTTTCGTCACAGGATGGACGCCAAATTCGAGTTGGTGATTGTGCACTTTTTCAGGCTGGAAATGCTCCACCTTTCGTTGGAATAATTCGCCAGTTTTCAAAAGGCAAAGAGGATCATCTTAAGTTGTGTGTTAACTGGCTTTACCGACCTGCTGACATTAAGCTTGCAAAAGGCATATTGCATGATGCTGCACCAAACGAAGTCTTTTACTCCTTCCACAAGGACGTGATTCCTACTGCTTCATTGCTCCATCCGTGTAAAGTTGCATTTTTGCAGAAGGGTGTTGAGCTTCCATTAGGGATACCATCTTTTGTCTGTAGGAGAGTATATGATATTGCTAATAAGCGCTTGTGGTGGTTGACTGATAAGGATTATATCAATGTGAGTTTTTCAATATATTTGTTAAAATTGCTATTTGATGGTAGTGTTAGGACAAACCATTCTTATTCTGTCATTTATATTTGTGCACGTATCAACCTTTTACAGTTGTCCTTCCTCAGGAACATCAGGAAGAAGTGGATCAGCTTTTAAACAAAACTTGGCTAGAAATGCATGCAGCAGTGCAATCAGGTGGGCGGTCACCAAAATCTCTGAATGCTCCTGCAAGCACACAACAGTTAAAATCTGGTTCAGATAGCATCCAAAATAGTGGCACCTCCTTCTCTTCTCAGACCAAAGGAAAGAAAAGGTTGAGAAGTGATCAGGCTGTGGAGCATCTCAAGGGAGATCAAGACACAGAGACTGTCAAGCGAGACCAGGTAACAGAACCCATCAAGCGAGAGCATTCCGCTAAATCTGATGATGGTGATTCCGTTAACTCTATATCTGACAACATGAAGACAGAAATTGCCAAAATAACAGATAAGGGTGGGCTTGTAAGCATGGAAGGGGTTGAAAAATTGGTGGATCTCATGCATCTTGATAGAAGTGAGAGAAAAATAGATTTGGCTTGTCGGATAATGCTTGCAGATGTCATTGCAGCCACTGATAAAAATGATTGCCTTGGAAGGTTTGTGCAGCTCAAGGGAGTGCCTGTGTTAGATGACTGGCTCCAGGAGGTACACAAAGGAAAGACCAGTGATGGTAGTAGTCCCAGGGAAAGTGACAAAATAGTTGATGATTTCCTCTTGTCCTTGCTTCATGCACTTGAGAAGTTGCCTGTAAACCTCAATGCTTTGCAGACTTGTAATATTGGTAAGTCGGTGAATAATCTTCGCAATCATAAAAACCTGGAGATCCAGAAGAAAGCTAGGAATCTTGTTGACACTTGGAAGAAACGGGTTGGTGCAGAATTGTCAAAAATTGATGATGCAAAATCTGTTGGATCTAGCCAGCCTGTTTCCTGGCCAGTCAAGCCAGGTTGTTCTGATGCTAGTCATGCAGGAAATAAGCGCACTGGATCAACTGAGGTTGTTGCTAAAATGCCCGTTGCTCGGTCATCGGCATGTAAAGCTTTGTCTAGCAAGCCTGGAGTATCAGATTCTACTGTGAAGTCAGTTTTTCTTGCTTCTGTAGCAGTCAGTTCGAAGGATCCACATGGCAAAACAGCTTCTAGTAATGGGGGTTCAGAGTCGATCGCTGTAGCAGTTAAAGAGGAGAAGAGCAGTGGTTCCAATCAGTCTCAGAACAACCACCAATCTTGTTCTAGTGATCAAGCAAAAATAATGGCTTCTTCCTGGAAGGAAGAAGCAAGGAGTTCGACTGCTGGATTGGTGAATACTAGCAAGCTAACTGGTGGTTCATCTCACAACCGAAGGTCAAGCAATGGGATTCTAGGAACAAATTTATCAGGAATTCAGAAGGAAACTCATTCTGGTAGGTCTGGTTCTGTCAACAAAGTTATGACATCAGAAAAAGCATCACAATCTGGATCAACATGTGAAAAGCCACTGGATACAGTTGTTGGCGATCATGGAAATAGCAGCAGGCTGATTGTCAGGCTTCCTAACCCTGGTCGAAGTCCTGGACATAGTGCCACTGGATGCTCTTCTGAGGACCCATTGGTCATGGGCAGCAGATCGTCGTCTCCTGGTATTTCAGATAAACAGGACCATAATGATCAGAGAGTGAAACGACGGAGTGATGTTGCTTGTTCTCATATTTCCTCAGAAGCTAAATCAGAGTCATGGCAGGGCAATGATGTCAAGGAAGGGCTTGTTGGATCTGAAGGTGTGAGATCACCAACAGCTATTCTTGATGAAGAACACAGCAGAAATATTGTGGAAACTGGGAATGTTGCAGATGCTACTAGGACTGCCTGTTCATCACCTGGGAATGAAAATGGGGTTTGCTTGACTGAACCAAGGACAAGTTCTTTTAGTTCTATTCATGCCTTGGTAGAAAGCTGTGCCAAGTACTCTGAAGCTAGCACTCCTTTAGTTGTTGGAGATGATACTGGGATGAATCTACTTGCGACTGTGGCAACTGGGGTGATTTCCAAGTCTGACTTAATTTCACCCGCTAATTCACTTGGAACGTCACCTGAAATGGGGGATCCATGTACTGGTAATGATAATTCCAGAATGAGGTTATTAAGTGATGATGATATTGTCCAGAGGAATGTCCAATGTGATGAAGCTACTGATGCTGGCTATGAGAAACAAGAAAAGAGTGTTGGTTCTGTTTTAGCTATGGATCTGTTGCATCAAGAAGGGACCAACATCACAGGTAACATAAGAAATGATATTCAAAAGCAGGAAAGTAAATCAACCATTGACCCAACGACACAATCTACTATCTCCTGCATTGGTCATAAAAGTCTAGATTCTCCTATGAAAGTAGAGGTAAATCTCGGGGAAGAAACAGTTGATGTATGTTTTTCTGTGCATAAAAATGGACAAGTTGTGGAGCATGATAGTGATGGAGCCTCTCCACTTGAAGGCAAGCAACTTACTGGTAGCCAGGTTTCAGACATCTGTACAGATGATAAGCCTAATTTGATGAGTCCATCGATCAATGATAACAAATCTTTTGAATGCTATCATAAGAAAATTGGAGATGGCAGTATGTGCACTTCTGATACTAAAATAGGTGATAGATGTGATCTGGATGTCGCTACTTCTGATAGAAAATCAGAGATGCCGCTTGTTGGGGAGCCTATGTCGACTCCTGTGGCAAAAGGAGCATTAGGTGTTGCTAGCTCAACTGACCAGCAGCAACCTCCATCGTTTGATGCTGTAGATGAAAGTGTGGATGCCATTGTCTCACTGCCTGTTGGAAGTGCTCTCTCTCCTAACGCTGCTGATGAGTCTAAGACTAGGAATTCTGATATCTCAGGAATCTATCAGTTGGAGTTGGGGCATGAAGCAAAGGACCAAAGCAGGGTTTCCCATTTTAGCATTGATGAACCAATAGGATCAGCTACTGCTTCTCTTGTCATTGCAGAGAGTGTTGGAGATACAAAAGAAGTTCATGAGAGTCATCCGATTGGATCAACAATTCAAGAAGGCCCACATACTCCTACAGAAAAACAAATTGAGAATTTTGCAAAATCCTCCAGGACATCTGGGTTTGATGCAGATGGAATGGAGGTGGTTGCATCATCTGCAGAGCCCTGCTTGTTGCCTGTTCCTGCTGAGCAGGATGTTTCCAATAAGCTCGAATTTGATTTGAATGAAGGCATTCCTGAGGAAGATGGGAACCAAGGCCAGCCAGATGTGTCAGCTGCAATAGTATGTTCATCTGCAATTCCTTCATCTAGCCTATCTCCCTTTGCAAATCCCATGTCAAATTGTTTGCCTGCCTCAATTACTGTAGTGGCACCAGCAAAAGGGCCCTTTTTTCCACCTGAAAATTTGTTGAAGACTAAGGGTGAGCCTGGATGGAAAGGATCAGCAGCCACTAGTGCATTTCGGCCAGCAGAACCACGAAAGGTGCTGGAGATGCCAGCCAATGTTTCGGATAACCCACCATCTCATGGTACGGGAAAGCAAGGCCGTCTTTTGCTAGATATTGATTTGAATATAGCCGATGAGAGAATTCTTGACGAAACAGCCTCTCAGAACTCTGTTCAGACTACAGTCTCAACTGTGGGATTTGTTAGTACTCATGACACACCTACAAGAACTGCTGGGGGCGTTGATCTCGATTTAAACAGAGTTGATGACGATATGGAAAATAGACAGTTCTTGTCAAGCACCAGCCATAGATTGGAGGTGTCTATTTTGCCCATCCGTCCTGCATCTGAAGGATTACCTGGTGGAGAATCAAATGTTCTTCGGAACTTTGATCTGAACGACAGACCAGGCCTTGGTGAAGTTGGTGTGGAACCCATACCAAGGGGCCAACAAGCAAATAACACAAGCTATTTTCCATTTTTAGCTCCTGTTGCAGGTCATAGAACAAGTAATTCTGAGTTTGGATGTGTATCATCATATTTCCATCCTAACTCTTATCCAGCTGTTGCTATACCATCTTTCTTGCCTGATAGAGGTGAGCAATCTAATCCAGTAGTTGCAACTCTAGGATTCCAGAGGACTATGGGGTCAGTAACTGGCGTTGGCAACCTTGGTACTGATATTTATAGGGGCCCTGTACTTTCATCATCTCCAGCTGTGGCGTTTTCTCCTGCTACAGCATATTCTTATTCCAACTTGCCCTTTCCTAACAGTTTTCCACTTGCCTCAACCTCTTTCTCTGGCGGTTCGACCCCTTATGTTGATTCTTCATCAGTAGGTGGTTCCTGCTACCCTGCTTTTCCTTCACCATTTGTTGGTCCTGTTGGTGCTGTTTCATCTCATTTTCCAAGGCCTTACCTCATAAGCTTTCCAGAAGGTAGTGCTAGTAGTGTGTCTGACAACAATCTGAAGTGGAGTAGACAAGGCTTTGATCTGAATACAGGTCCAGGAAGTGGAGATATGGAAGCAAAAGATGAGAGATTCCCTTCGGCATCAAGACAACTTTTAGTTCCATCTTCCCAGGTTTTCATGGAGGAACAGGCAAGAACATATACTCTGCCAGGCGTAGGTTCAAAGAGGAAGGAGCCTGAAGGGAGTTGGGATGCAGACAGATCTGCTAAGCAACTCTCTTGGAAGTAAGGAGACCGTTGGAGAACCCATCTTATCTGTAGATTCAGTCTGGTGAGCCACTAGTTTATTGTCTTTGTTATGGCTGTGAAAATTGGAGTGTTCATTATACATAATTATGCTTTATCATGCAGGCACAAGCTTATGTGGAATTTCTTTTCTGTATTGCTTTTTCACTAAAGTTATACACACACAAAAGCTCACATACATCCTAGTGTTTGCCTTGAGGATGACGTGGGAAACTTTCTAAGGGCAACCAAACCTTGCTGTAACTCATGTAAATGTTGAGATATGATTCACTTCTGAAACACTTTTCATGCTTTCAGAGGATGCTTTTTTGACATGTTTTAGGCTTTCAGGTAAGTTTGCTGCTTTTCTGATGGAAAATATATATGGTGGGCCTTCGATATATGGTGATGTTATCTAGATATTGCATATTGTTTTTGTCATCTCTTTCTCTAATGCCATTCTGAGTGCATTGGATCTTTCAAAGGCATTTGTCATCATCTCTCCTTGTCGGTGGTTCCTGCAGTCTATCATCTTCATATGCTTCTTCGGAACCCTGTTTGTGTCTGTGCTGCTCCTGCATTAACTTCTGTTTTGTATTTGCTCTGTCAAGTTTTCAGTTAAACCTGTCTCGGATATAAATAATTCAGTGGCTATGGTGCCCAGTGTCAAAGTAACAAGTTTGGTTTTCCTGATTGATTGACATTGTTGGTCTTTTATTTCTTAGGGAAGATGTGAAGCAGTTTGTGATTATGTGGTTTTCAACTCTTGTAGTGATTAATCATGTTTAACTTTTCCCCCAAGACAGCCTGTTGATTGAGAATTTGCTGCATTTTGAGTTTAAGAACAAAGGTGGATTTTGATTTGTTCGAGTGTTTGTTATTTGCTGAAGACATGACTTTGTTGATGCCGAACTAATTTTATGTTAATCTGACATCATAGCTAAGATTATACACTGTTTAATTTGTATAATGTATTCTAGTTAGCCATATTTTTCTGACTAGGAGACTACTGTTGTTGTATGGATATGGTGCTATTCTTTATCATAAAATTCAAAGTTGATTACCTGGTTTCAATGAGAGCATGAAACTACAGTAATCTTTTTATTTTCCCATCCTTTGATGAATGCCCAACAATATACAACACGAGCAGTTTCCAAGTTGGTACAGTTGTCTTTAAGCTGAACTTCTTTTGCTATTCATTCTGACAAACATATGTTATGGAAGGCATAAAATGCCATGATCTTGTGGCTTTGGGATAAAAATTTACATTTGGTACATGATTATGTAAGCAGCCAGGATTTTGAGATAACATAATACTCCCATTTAGGATGATGCTATGAAATCATCATTTGAAACATTGGCAGAGCTTTACAGGATGCTGACAGTAGTGATGACCAATAAGAGTGGTAGAAACACACATTGTTAGTTCTGTAAAAGTTGCCATTATTTTGATTCTGCTGTCTCATTCTTTTATGATGTGCCAAAAATATATTATTAATAATAATAATTGGCTGTCATAACTTTGTTATGGCTGCTAATATTTGTTCATCAGAATACAATTGTATTTTAAAAACCGACTGTAATTGCATCTTTCTTGATTTAAATATATTCTTCTTAGTTGATGTGGTGATTGATCTTTTCAATTCGACAGGAATTATTTGCATGAAAGATCTCTTTCCTTTTCTGTTCTCTGTAAGTTTCAGGTAGACTGCAATCAGTCTCTTTTTTGATCCAATTGATTTTATTTATTTATTTATTTATTTTTAGCTTCTCTTTTTTCCCTCATACCTCAATTTGCTTAGTGTCACTGTATTCAAGCATCAACATTGTAGCATCATTAACGTTGAATGAAGTATCATTTCATAACAAATGTTTCAGAACTAATTTTTCATCAGAATTATTACATCTCTAATGTGTTGTGTGTGCATCAGTTATTCCCAAAAAGAAAAGAAAAAGAAAAAAAGAAAAGCACCCCGGAGTAGTATATACATGACAAATAATTAAACAAACACAAAGACCTTGGTGCATCAGTTATTACCAATTTACCGCAACAACAACAACAAGTGCATCGACCTTATCCTCCACACCATGAAGGCCCGGTGACCATTCCAAAAGCACACTTACTTGGCATTAGATCCATAACACAACATCGTACGTAGTCGAAGGGGTGCGGTATCAGATTGGATGGTCGTCGCAAGCTGAGGTTTTATTGACCGCGTCGTCATCTGATGGAGGTGGCAGCTTTTTCCACATCAAGTGCTTGCGTCGTTGAAGACTCAACCAGATGAAGTAGCTGTCGGTCTTCGACACCTCATAACCCGCTTTCCTGTACATGTCGAAGGGGCCCTTATCCACCACCCTGCAGTGAAGGTATACTTCTCTTTTAGCCTTCATTCTCGTTATCAGCTCCTCGCATGCCTCCAGAAGATGCCATCCAATCCTCCTCCTGAAACGTGATCCTACCATGAAAAGCCCTGTGGAACAAGGAAGAGCAGAGTTGGTACCTTCGCAGCGACTTCCTGACGGCCATGTTGCAGATGTAAGGGCAGTCAGGGGGAGGTTGGGGCGTCGGCGGGGCGACATTGGCTCCGCGAGCGTCGAACGAGATCTCGGCAGTGCACGCCAGCTGCGCTGGTCCCTCGGCGTCGCTCTCCTTGTAGAACCCGATGAGCACCGCCACGTGCGGTTCCAGGGCGCGCCGCTCCTCCAGGTACTGCTTTACCAGGAAGGCGATGAGGTGGGCGTACCGGACGGGGACGAGCCTGGACTCGGAGAAGGTCTCAGCGAGGAGCGTCCCCGTGGCCTCCATCTCCCCGGGTTCTACGGGGCGGATCTCCAGGACGCCGCCGCGGTCGAGCTCCACGATGACGCGGAAGTCCCGGAGGACCTGGACCGCCTCGTCGTTGATGACCGCGCCGGGTTGCTCGGGGGCGTCGGTGCGAGAGGAGGCGGTGGGTTGCGTGGCCGAGGAGGACGAGAAGCGGCCGAGTAAACTTCGGAAAATCGAAGACTGGCGCTTCTCCGGGGGGAGGGAGGTGGTGGTGCCGGCTAAGGTCGTTGAAGGAGAGGAGGGGGCGAAGAGGCAGGGTTGGAGGGTGGAATCAAGAGAGAGGGAAAGACTGGATGGAGGACAAGCCATGGAGTCCTTCCTGTTCTTGTTGTTGATGATGATGAGAGAGAGGAAGAGGAAGGAGAATATTGTGGTCTTCAAATGCATGCACGCATGCGGGGGTGTATGCGCAATGGTTTCCAAGTCAAAGGGTGACTTGAAGATTACTGATGGGATATATTCCATCTTCTACTTGGTCACAAAGAAAGATGGAAGCATATTACTTGCAGCAACAATGATTCCTACATTGTTTAAGAAAATAATGGATTAAGGTGGTGGGAATAGACTTGGTTGCAAACCAAGATTTAAGCATTTTAAAAACAAATATTTGCCACTTTGCAAAGAAATTGTACCAACAAATTTAATTATTTCTAGATATCATAAACTTATATGTTAAATCCTAAATCTAAAGCCAACAATATGTATGTATGTATGTATGTATGTATGTATGTATTAATGAAATTATAATATTAAGTTAGACATGCAAAATCACCACCAAATATTAAAAAAAATATCTTCTAAACAATTAGAAATTACTTTGATATGGATAAAATAAGAGGGAATCCTTTAAGCAATATGAATATGTAAAATCAGAAATTAGTCTTAATGATATGAGAAGAAATAGATGAAAATCTTCAAAAGTTGTTTAAAAATATTATTAATTTAGGTGAGAATATTATTTTGTACATAGTTGAGTGGTGATCAAAGATGCATGTGACTGATTCCAAATAATTGAGACATTATGACTTGTTGATTTTATTGTAATACATATATTGCTGAATTTATATCTTGTCAATTTTATAGGGAAGAGTTTATGAAATTTGTAGTGAAAGTACAGAATAATGTATAAAGTATATAAACCTTTTTGACTTTGAGAAGTTAGGATGTTTCCTTCTAAAGTGATTCTTCTCTTTTTGTATCACAATTCATCAACCAGATTCAACTCAATTTAAGGACAATGAGACCTAAAAAGTGGTCTTCTTTCTTTCTAAGCTTATGCAATTTGTGTACTGGTCCAGTAAGATTTCACATGGAAGTAGCACTTCTAAGACTTTCCATATGATTTCACATAAAGCACTTCAAAAGCTCTTTCTTTGTCTTCATACACCCTGCAAAGATTCCTAGATGCAAATTCACATCAACAGGAAAACAAAACATTTATACACTGCATTGCTCAAGATAGAGCTAACAAGTTAGATGGTAGTATCTGAGTTTTAGCTTCACAAACATGATTACTGACCAACAACGGCAACAATGAGTATTTACAGAGCACCATACTAGCAGTGTTTCCAAACTGATACAAATCTGTTCAGACTACTTCATGATACACACTTTAAGATATCAAGTCACCTTCGCGTTTCAAATCGGACGTTAACATCTGGAGTACATCAATTGTCTTTGTTAAAGTTCCCAATTGAAACAAAGTCGGTAGTAGCAAGGAAACACAACTTACAAACCTGCTCTATCCACACAAAAGCATAAATATTGTTCTTACAAGATGAAACATTTACAACTTGCAAGACCTTTTACACTACCAAACTCAGAGCCAATGCAGTCTTGGTCCGTGTCAGACGAGCAAAACAGGTAAATGGGATATATAATTTCTTGGTGGGAGAGGCTTCAGTTAAAGCTGCACAAAAGCTTCATCCTACATAAGATATTCCTGCAATTTCAGCATAAGTTGGGCTTAGTACAAATGTTTGTGAGAGAATGCAATGCTTTTTAACTCTTTCGGTATGCTACTGGACTTATACAAGCAGCAAGCAGCTTCTTAATCCATTTTTTTTCGTATCAGCAAAAATCATTGTTGCTAAATGTAATTTCCTCCAAAAAAAAATAAAAAGACTTGATACTGCCTAAAGATTTACTTGAGGTTGTTTCTACCATCATGCACAATTTAGATAGCATGCAACATGTGCAGTTGGATTGAGCCAAAAACTATAGAATACTCGCTTAAGATAGCTCAAACTCAACATTGTTGCTGTGGATAACTAAGATACTCTCCATGATTAAAAACAGAAAAGCTCTGAAGTAATTTTGTGAAAGAGATTTCATAGATGACAAACCTTCTGAAAAGCAGCATACATTTGATAAAAGAGCAGCGGGTTGATCAGAGTATTAAAAGAGAAAAAAAAAAAATCCAATTTTCATGTCCCTTCTCAATAGAGCTCTTCCTTTCTAGCTTAGTTCTTGTTGATATCTTGTTGGCAAAAGACCAAAGGTTTAATAATTACTTTCTGGACACCTGACATTAACCTTATGTTGCATTCCATTATAGCCAAAAATGGCAACCCTGTTTCAAAGACTACTCCACTTTTGAGTACCATATTCAGTTCTGAGCTTGGGGACAATATCCAAGTAAATATACTAATGAAAACTATAGTAAGATGACTGTAATTTTCACTTAGCTTAGGTTGATCAGGGGAGATAGGTCATGCGCAACTATTAGTTGCTTAAACTCAAGTCTAATTATTGGACAGATAGTACCTAAATGGTTCCAAAAGAACCCCCAGTTATCTTTATCAAATTATCAGGTCCCATTTAGTGGATTGATAGCATCTCTGGTTTTCACACTGGAGGAGCTTTTGGATACTGCAGATAAGATGTTCATGACTAAAAGAACAATTAAACAAACATAGGAAAATTTCAAAAGTCCTAAATTTGGTCCTATCACATTTCAACCATACAACAAGAGGAGTTGGCATGACAAGGAAATTATGCAAACAGGTTGACTTATTCTTGAAAACTTACACATGCAAAAAGAAATACCATATTAGATAGAGGAGTTAGTTTTTGGATTGGAACATCAGTGATATTGAAAACAAATAATAACAGCAGAAATTATATATGATAACTTGTATGAATAATACACTTAGAGGTTAATAGAACATGTCTACTTACAGAATCGAACAACCATATGTGGACTTTTTCTTCCTTTTCTCCTTTTGTTTTGCAGGAGGCTGGATAACTACTTTGATGGCAGCATCAAAAACTGCCTTGACATTCTGCAGATGGAGAGGTTTCGATAGGTGTTTGAAAGAGCATGTTGACAACAAGCTTGAGAAAATAAATGAAATTACATAGGTAAATAAATACTGCATGATGAACTGTTCTTCGCTTAGCCAAAGAATTTATAATAGAAAATTTTGAGACTAACCTGCTGGGTTTTTGAACTGCACTCCACGTAATATGCAGCACCAATCTTCTTTCTCAGTTCCTCTCCCTGTCACCAAGAATCACAGCCAACGGAGCAGAATAAATTTGAAATATACTAGGTTTATGATTGGTAAATGCATATGGCACCTGTGCAGTAGTAACAGGAAATATCCCAGGATGATCTGCCAAATAGTGCTTATCTTCACGAAGATCTGCAGAATTCATATTATTGGTGGTTGAAAAAGAAAGCACCAAGACAAATGTAAATTGGTACCATAGACATGCATAAACAGCAAAGTCTTGCCAAAATGTCTCCAGCATTTTTCTTTTTGGTTTGACTGTTGGAGATACATGAAATTATCATTCCGTCATCAGGAAAAAAGAAATAAAGGAGTAAATGTGTGGCATCAGCCAGTATATTAATGGATGAGGTTTTGGTGATATATGTATCCGTTTACCCAGGTTGGTGCATTGACCCCTTGTTTCGGGTACTCCCTAAAGAATATCCCCACAACACATTCTGATTTCCTACTAACTTATCATTTCAGTGTTTTCTTCTAAAGAATGCTTTCACAAAACTAATTCATTTGGGTCTTCCTTCCCTAACTAGGCTTGGAGTATTTGGGTATTCCTTCTTTATCTAGATTCTTTCCTAGTCAAGAGAACTGCAAGCTTTCCTCCATCTTGGTGCGGGTTTAACCATCATAACTTAAAGAGTTTGCTCTAATTCCTAATGTCTCTTCTATGCTTAATGATAATATGGTATGAAACACTTTCTTCTCTAGACTGACTTGGGTAGGTGTTCAGCCATTTCATTGGGCCTCAATAATAAAGTTCAAAAAATGAAGTAGACAAAGACTCAATTGTGAGTAATCAAATTCTATACTCCATGATTCAGCTATGTTTGTTGTATTATAATTCACTATTACATCTGTTACTAGACTGATATGCTCTGGACTCATTATTGATCCTAGCAGTACATGAATTCATATGACTAGCTTCAGCTAGCGACACGAAGATTGCAAAAAAGAAAACGTTAACAATACCATGTCTACTGTCTAAGCAAGCATCACAAATCCCAGCCTCCAACAAACACATACAAGTCATGATCAAGAATTGTTCAGATGTAACATCGAAGTAAAAGCATCCTCTGATACAGAGAAAGGCTTCTCTACTCACCTAATTTGGTACCAACCAACAGCAAAGGGACTCCAGGGGCATAATGCTGCAGCTCAGGTATCCACTGGACATCATCAACACAAGAATTAGAAGCTGGAAAGATTGGGGAATGAAGTATTAGCCTGAAAACCACACATCCATCTTCCTAAACCTTTCACCTTTTTCACAACATTCTCATAGCTGGCTCGGCTCACTAGTGAGAAAGCCAGCACGAAGACATCTGCCCCTCGGTAGCTCAGTGGCCTCAGTCGATTGTAATCCTCTTGCCCTACAAAAAACACCCAACAAATCATGCCTGACAAGAACAAGATTGCAGCAAAGGTCATGCGACAATCGGGAATTCATGTCACCAGCAGTATCCCAGAGGCCCAGATTCACTGTCGTTCCGTCGACAACCACGTTGGCGCTGAAGTTATCGAACACAGTGGGCACGTAGTCCTACAGAAGAAGGATTGCAGAAGGGAAATCATGAATCAAGAAACCCAAGCAACGAAGCGAAGATCCCAAGAAAGGAGGGCTCGAGGAATCACGGTTGGGAACTTGTTGCTGGTGTAGCAGATGAGCATGCAGGTCTTGCCCACAGCTCCGTCCCCGACGGTGACGCACTTGATGAACCTGGAAGCGCTTGATGACATCTCTCCCTTGCTTATAACCCAAGGAGACTGGAAGGAGAGGAAAGAGGAGAAGCAAAGGGATGCTGAGGCCTTGCTGCTGCTGCTACTGCTACTGCTTTGTTAGGACTGTGGGGATGGGGAAGGTGGATCACATGACTCTTACGACCCCTTCTCCCAGCTAGTTTTCAATGCTCGGTCATTTCTGGCGAAAACAGACACTGTTCCTCCCTGTCTCCATCCTTCAATTTGCAATCTCACTTCCTGTGATGAGTACACAGGCAGAGGAGACTCTGCGTTCCTTTGTCTCTCTCGGCATGGTTCAACACTGGCCCGTGAGTTAATATGGTTAGAGAGAGAGAGAGAGAGGCATTGTGAAACGTGAGTGTCATAAAAAGGAGAGTGAGGGAGGGGAGAGTGGGAGAGGTGGGATCGACATGGCGAGCTATAAATGCAAGTGGAGGAGTAGCAGTAATAAAAGAGAAGGCGAACGAAGAAGCATTGGACTGCAGGAAGCGTCATTATGTTTGGGGGGAGACCACATTGGCTGGCTTAGATTTTGGCATCTTGCTAGGGGAAAAATGAAGACAACATGGATTGATAGATTGAGAGATAGATTTGGAATTGCTTCTATTGAGCTGGATTTTGTGTGTTTGTTGGTGCTAAAGATTCTATTACCCTACATTAGATTAGATTATTGCACTGTAGCAATAAGATTGATATCCTCGTACTTTCATCAGTGCGGGATCCAAAGAAGATAAATGGATAAGATCTTATAGGAATAATCTTACTGTTGTCCTAAGATTCACTCCTAATCCAATTACTCATTTGGTGTCATCCTCTTCTGACCAACATAATATGTGTGTTAATATGATATTATGTTAGGTTTATGATTGGATAATGGGAGGGTAAAAGATGCTTAGAATATATAAAATACTTTGCACTTCTAGGAATGTAATGAGAGGGTAAGCCTGCCATGGAAACATTGTTCTTTTTTTTGTCTTATCCAGATGATCAATAAAAAAAATCAAAAACAAATTAATAGAGGTTACTTTAATTTCTATATTGATCATTAATGTAAAAAGGAAGAAGAAGAACTCTCAACTATTCATAAACTAATCAATAAGTTAGAACTGGAAAGATTTATAAACACCATTTTGAATCATCTTTATTTCTCTATTCTCCTTCTCTGCATCTCTTTTGTTTAGAAAGAATAAGACCTTAATTAGTAGTGCTCAAGCAATAGTATCAAAGTACTAATGTATCAGATTAAGGCATTGACATATTAATTTCAAAGAAGATGTGTGTAAAGAATTTGTCATTCCTAATTCCATTTTGACTAGAATGACAAATGCAAAGACAATTAAGAGCTTGTTGTAAAGATCTAACAAACAACAAAATATCATCAGCTTTATTCTAAAAAAAAAGATTAAATAAAAACATCATTGGAAAAAGTGACACAACATAGAATGTGAAACCATCACCAGCTGAGTAAATAACAATCAGATTTGAGGTCTGAATAATCCATCATTTATGGACTCCTAAAACTTCATCTGCTATGGAAATCTAGAAATCAAGCATGTGGATAAAGAACTTCAAAAACATGGTCAAAAGCACACTGAAATTGAATACAGTGGAACATCATAAAAAATGCCTTGGTTTTCTTGCACTGGTGAATATATGATGTGAATACATGAACCATGATTTCTGGATCTGAAATCTTCATGACAGCACATGTTGTATTTTTCTAGATGCCTGCTATCAAGAGCTTCATTCTGATCATAGGTACAGTGAGATTCTGCTTCTTTGTAGCTGCCTCTGTCAAGACTTATGTTGAGTGATACTTATTAGGCATCCTTTAATAAAGAATTATTGTGCAATGTATTCAGATCCAATTTGAATGAGAAGCAGTTCTTCAGATGTTCCTTTTTCCTGGTTCACCACATCTATCAGTTCTGAGTCCACCTAGCATTGATCTGTTTCAACAATTAGAATCTCTTGTGGGCTACAATTCCGTAGTATCAAATGAATTAATATCTACTTTGTCGGGTGAGCAATTCTCAGCTGGGCCAGAAGCTAATGAGGGCTAGACTAGATGGTTTAAGGTTCTCTGGGAGTTTGGAGAACACAACATAGATTCTAAGAAATCAATACAGGTAGGTGTGCAATAGGCACAGAGTTGAGTAAGATCCATAGTGTTCTCGGCTGCTGCAATGATCCATCTAACTTGATCACAATGGAACTATGATGGCCAGCTTGGGGAGATCTCCATGGTCTGGACCACATGGGCTGTGTTTCTGCTTCATCAAGTCTTCCTTCCTATACTTGATGGAAGTCTGATGTTGACATCTTCTTGTGCTCACTCCTCCAAACCTCAATCTGCTTTCCTGTACAGAGATGAAAATGCTTGCCTTCTTCCATATTCTGGCTATGTGTCGAGAATTACCAGATCAAATACTTTATAAGCCCCTCCACAGGCATTGGAACATACAACTAGTCCCAGGCCCCTGTTGTTATCTGCCCTTTTGCACTCCATGTCCTTCATGTGCTTGGAATCTCCCTTAGTAATGGTCATGTCTAGTACTTGAAATGTCCAGGTTATGTTGAAGGGTGATGAGGATATCCAACACGCCTAAACTCAATGCACATGCGGTTGTCCCAACTTGACAGGTTGCTGAAAGATAAAAGCTAAGCCAACTCTGATAGCTCCACAGGTTTTTGAGAAGAACACTGTACTGTGTAGCTGCCATGCTGAGGATGTCTTTTCCAAAACATCACCACCTCTTGTTACATGTTTTGAGCTTCCACCGAGCAAAGCTTACTGAGCTGAGGTTGTCTTGGACATGACTGTGCTGAGAACAAGTGCCATCGAATGGTAGACTGACATAAGCAATGTTACCAGTAAACATCTTCCAGAGAGCCTCCCATGTGAGTTTGGGAGGACTTCACTCCTCTGTCCTCGTTCATTGTCTGTTTAGAAATGGCATAAAGCTTGTAGTTATGAACAGAACCAAATCCACAATTAGATAGCTTTCATCACCAGTCCTGTTCATGAACAAGGTTGTCGCTACATCCTGCTGTAGCCTATGTTGTTGGCATGCTCAATGATATGAAGTACTCAACCTTCATTTCAACTATCACATAATCTTAAATTCAGCTTGTTCAGATACTCGAATGCCAATCATTCGATGCAAGAAAGCAAACTGTGATGCAGTACCAACTGTTCAAATCCACTTTGTTCTTATTAAAGCACCTCCTGACTTGTTGCTGTTAGGATCAACATGGGTTGGCTTGATGATACCTTTTCTTTTGTTGTTAGGTCTCTCCTTTATAATTGTCCTTCATAGGACACCTGGTGTTTTGTGCAGTGAAGGATCAGTCTGAAGTGGAGCTTAATGGTGATACTGCTCAGACACTCACCTTTTGTTTATGTGTTGAGACAGTTGTTGTTCCCTAACTTCATGTTATAGACAAAATGATCATGTGTTGCATGATTATGGACTCAGATATTCCACTTCAGATCATTATCTACCTTAAACCATGTTTGGTGGGTACATTGATTCACTCACCAATCTTCTCACACAATTATGTTCACTCTGCCATAGACAAGAATCAATTGTAGATATCATAATATCATCATTATCAGTCTTTGAGAAACAATTTAAATTTGCAGGCTACCTTTTGATGAAAAAGAGAATCTAGTGCTCCTCTTCTCCCCCCCACCCCCCTCTTCAGGTGTCCTGTTCAAGGAGCTCCTTTCCTTTATGTGCCATCTGTAAAGGAAAATTGATCATTTACAAGGATAATTTTGTTGGTTTTAATGTGATTAGGAATTGCACCTCTCCAAGGTGTTCATGTATTTGTTGGCATCAGAGCAAGAACTTAAGATTGGCTCATTGTGCTGTAGACCACCCCACCTGTTAAATGGATGGGAATCAAATCCTTGCTTGGTCCACTTGACAATCTATCAAAGATGCTGAGGGTGAGCAATAATTGGAGATCCATCACTAACCCCTGATATGCCATCATCACCCATTAGAGGCTCCCATTCCCTGCATCTCTCCTGACAACCTGAAAGAGTTGTTCCATGATTGCTATTTGGTGATGTGATGCCATTTCTTCACTTGCTGTCTTATGGAAATCTCACTTCATCTTTCTCATGCCACCAAACCATGGACTCCACTTCCTTGTTGCTTGGTGAGGAATCCATCAATCAGAGTGCCTGAGAAAGAGAGAAACCCAGGGAGGTCCATCCATCCATCCTTGGATGTCATCATAATTCTTTTCCACCCATGTGATGTCCCCTCTGTAAAGAGGTGGATGAAACCCAAAACATGTGTGTTGACATGAGTTGACAGTGGGTTCTAAGCACAACACAAGATGGTGATACTAAGAAAGGCCAGTGGATGGAAAATGTCAACTGGAATGGCTTGGGTGAGGTGGAAGTTGGGAGAGAGGCTGGCCATGAAGAGGGCCACACTGTTGATTGAAAGAATCTTGTACCTTTACTTAACATAATAAGACTGCATATTAAGGACACAATGACACCTTTTATTGTGGCATATTCCTCCATAAGATTAACTTTATGTCTTGACAAATATAAATTCTTTCGTGTTTTTAAGGAGGAGAATAATATTATTAATTGGTCGATAAGTATACTCGTACAATCAAATCATGTCATTTTCTCGATCCGAAACTAACCTTCGAAACTAGATTTTTTTTAGTTCGCAATGATGTACTTTTCGATTACGCTTAGTAAAATTTATTAAAAAAAAAAAAAAAACTTATGAAAAGAATCCACAACTCATGAAGTATGGCAATAATGCATATCATATGAATATAATCAGTCTTAAGACTATCTCTGCTTAGTCAATCACTAAATCCCACCTAAGCTGCACAATCTTTAGACACAACAATGAGTAAAGGTGGAAGCTCCAGTGTCATGGTGAAGTGATGTGTACCATGATGCTGATAACATGTCCTACAACCAAACAGAGATGCTTATTCCATCCTTGTGATGATGTGCAAGTCCCTTTCAGTGCCTAGAGAAAAAAGAAAAAAGAAGATGTAATCATGGAAAAGGCTTGCTCCTTATTACCCATACAATGATAACCATCTAAAACCAAAATCATGATTAGTCTAATCGACAAACGACTGTAGATCAAATCTACTGGGAACAATGAAGTTCCTAAGATTTGACTATGTTCCACTTTGGGCATGCATCCAAGAATGGAGCCTCAGATCAATGCTTAGGATGGTTGGAGTTGTAACCATCACCATGGGATCCAATGACACTGCAGCCATTGATCAGTGCTATGTCAATTATCCAACACAAGCATCAACCACTTTCTCACCTTTGTTCCCTCTTTTTTTACTTTTCTTCAAGGCATGCATTTGATTGGGAGAAGGATACAACCAGGGCTCCATCAAAGTTCAGAGGAGCCTGGCATGGCAAAAGAGAAACAGTGTACAGCATAGTTAGCTTGTTATCAGCACCAGCAATACTCCTCAGACTCCAGGTCAGCCTAGATTGTCCATGCACAGGACCCTACTCTCTCAGCCTGCATTATGATCTGCAACCTAGGGTTTTGTCATGGATGAGAGCAATACTGAGTTGTCAAGGCATAATAATGATCTCCAAATGAAGATTCTGTACTTCAATAGGAAGATATATTATCTCCTGTATGAGGAGCCAAGAAGACAGGGAAAGGGTGACACTATCTTTTCATCGAGGGAGTACATGGAGCTTTTAGAGGCCAAGACTGTGACCGGTGTACAAGTTGGAATTGGCAGCAGTGGCTTGAAGCAGCATTGACCGAAACTTATTCACCCTTCTGATTCCATCCTCTAAATGCTTTACCACAGTGTAAAATTAGTCTACACATGCATTTGAACACCTCAAATCCTTCCACTGAGTTCCTCCATTCTTGGACAGCATTAAATAGTGGGTGTCTCAGAGCACAGAACTCCTGCAGAACTTTGACCCATACCAGAATGTGGAGGAATGAGAGGGACAAGTGACTAAAGGTATGTCCACAGACGATAGAGAAAGTGGAGGACTGCTGGTGCTCCATCTGCATTTGGATAAAATTAGCAATGTAACCCTATCACATTTCTTGTATGATAGTCTCCCAAACACTTAATAATGCACTGTCCAAAATTTGGATCAGTCTGCAACAGTAAGTCACCCATGCATGAAATATACATCTAACCACTTGAATCTGTGCATGTCTTGCTGATGATTTATTGCATGCATGCATGCACTGAGATTTGAATGTAGAGTTTTGAATGCTATTAGTGCAAAGTGTGATGCAAATATCAAGACAAGTGACAGACACTTAGAGACACAGTTGGCACTGTAATCAAGGTTCTTTGACATCAGCGTTACATGAGTTTGCCATCTAAGACAGACAACTCTACCTATGTTCCTCAAGATGTAAGGGGCAGAAGATACTAAAACTCAGGTTTCCCTGCCTTTGGGTGGGAATCCCTTGTCTGGAAATTTTGCTTCACAGGCTTCTCTATGAAATCTTGCAATGTGATGATTTATGTAGATTGATTCCTGAAGGTTATGGGATGGCCAAGAGAACAGTGTTGTATATGAAGAGAGAGAGAGAGGGAGAGAGAGAGAGACCACCGGTGATATATTGGCCAGACTCCTCTGCCATTCCTTCCTCCCACATCTCTACCAACCTCTCCATTTCTTGCAGAGTATAAAGAAGATGGTCCATCTGATCTTAACATTAGATCCATACTGGAAACTTTTACCACTCTTTGTACCATAATCAACAAATCCATATGTTTTATCTTTCTCTCTCCATCAAAGAAAGAGGACAGAAGAAAATTATTAAGAAAGAAAGGCAGTGCACAGCAGTCCTTGTCATGGACAAAGCTGGCTGTGCTTTGGAGGGCACTCATTGACTAGCTCTTGGGGATATGTACCATGGCACCCTTCATTGAGTTCCATGTAAGTATCGAGGCGATGGCATGATGGGGATTAGACTTTAGGTTACGTGTGATGATGGTGCGGGTCAAAGAGGCCCGGGACTTGCTGGCTTTGCTTTCCCTGTCAGAGGAGAGGGTAAAGGAGATACGAAAGCTGCAGAGATGATGTCTCTGAAATCACTCTTTGGTCATCATGCAATCCCAGGGGACAAGGGACACTGCTCCATTTCCAATGGCTCACAGGTATCTTTCTTCTCTCCTCCTTTACTCACCCACACTGAGCTTTCCCAGGTAGGCCAAAAAGTACAGGGCAGAAAACTAGCTTTGATGCTTGCTTTCTGCTTTGACATGTCATCCATGCCAAGGAGATGTACTGCATACACATGTATCGTCGTGGACATGAGAGACTGAACTCTCAACCAGACCTAATGCTTGCTGAAAGTTCTCTGGAGTACGTAGCCACTGGACGAAGCAATTGCATGCGCAGACCCTTGTAACAATTTCTACAGGAAGAAGTCGGTGAAGTCTCAGATGAGCAAATGGTGGCATTCACTGGAGAAAGAACTCATTCACCTCCTTATCTCATCGGCAATGGCCCAAGTCGGAAAGGAGTGCAGCCCATGTGATGGCTTCCTTCTAAACTTGCGGTGCTATCTACCAGTGGCGTAGGAAACGGATAGGATTAGATATGTCCGCCATCAGTGCAACACATGCATTAATTGGCCAGTAATCTGTCCTACTTACACAAAACTCCTCGCATATGTACGTACTCACATGTACCACCGGAATCACATACATATCTGCAAAGCTAGACGGTTGATCGATGAGTAGTTGTCATTCTTGGATGTTCATTGCGTATGGAATAATATGACTTCTCACAAGTCCTTTTCTGAAAAGTGAGAGTTCCCTGATGTGTGTGTGTGAGAGAGAGAGAGAGAGAGGATTCAAGTGAGATGCAAAAGTTCCTCAAGTTGTGGTGTAGAATGACCTCATTTCTGGTTCGGAAAAGTAGGTCTGGTTTTTGCTCAGACTCAATTATATATGATGTGGCCAGGAAGAAAGTCTAATGATGAACAGCTTTGAAAGTTGTGGTTGGGTGGGGATAGGCGAGGAGACCATAGCAAGCAGGGATGTGGAGCTGTAGAGATGATACTGGTGAAATCTAGCTCATGAATGTGAGAGAGAGAAAGAGAGAAAGAGAGAGAGAGAGAGAGAGAGAGAGAGAGGTATATATTTGGCTATAGCTAGCACTGGTAGGTAGATTATAGATAGCAAGATAGAGAGGATGGTGTGGAGATCTGGTTAGTGATCATAGGCCTTTTAATGGAGGAACAACTCAATCCTTTAGCAGTCACCCACCTCCTGCAACACACCCTGAGAAGCTTGTGCAACCACAAGAGCTCCCAGTGGATCTATGCTGTGTTCTGGAGGATCTTGCCAAGGAACTACCCACCACCCAAGTAATCAAAAAGGAGCAACACATGCATCACGGATAAATTCCATCTTTTGCAGTAAGTTTCTAACTTCGTTCTTGATCTTTGTTGTGGCAGGTGGGATCTTCATGGAGGGGTCTATGACAGAAGTAGAGGAAACAGGAGGAACTGGTACATGTACTTTGTTTGGATTTCTCCACACACCTGAACACGCTCTTGAATCCTCTCTCTCTCTCTCTAGGATACTTGCATGGGAGGATGGGTTCTGCAACTTTGCTGCCTCCAGCTGTGAGCAAGCCATGACGGAAGAAGAGTGCCAGCTGAAAGGTCTCCAACCTGAGCTCTTCTTCAAGATGTCCCATGAGATCTACAACTACGGGGAAGGGTGAGCAGGAAGAAGATGACTCTGATGACTCCTCTCTTTTTTCCCTCTGTTTGATGCTGAGAATACTTTTGGCAGCTTGATCGGAAAAGTTGCAGCAGATCACAGCCATAAATGGGTGTTTAAGGAACCCCAAGATCATAAGATGGTTTTGCTGTCGACATGGAACAACCCTGCTGATTCCGTAAGTGCGTCTTTCTTTGCTTGCGAGCTCTTTTGCACCAGCTTAGTTCTGCGAAGCTATCTCTTGTATTACTATACTTGTTGATGTGTTTGTGGAAATGAGGGAATGCTTTGTTGCACCAGCAACCGAGGACTTGGGAGGCTCAGTTCCAATCTGGCATCGAGGTAGCATAAATACCCTTTACTGCTGTCGTTACTGCAAGTTCCATCATCCTTTCATCCAAGCTGCAGACTGACTTGAGTTGCCTCCCACCATTAATGCAGACCATTGCTCTGGTTGCTGTCAGGGAAGGCGTTGTACAGTTGGGTTCCGTCAACAAGGTCTCTCTCTCTCTCTCTACACAGATGATTAAGATTTCTTGTCTGATGATGATGCTGCTCTCATCTGATTCAACAACACAAATAGAACATACCCATAGATAGTGCATGCCAATTATCACATGGTCACATTGACTTGGCGTCTGTTGCTTACCTTCCCATGGCAATTGGATGAAGGTGATGGAGGACTTGAGCTTGGTCATTCTACTACGCAAGAAGTTCGACTACCTAGAAAGTATACCCGGCGTCCTCCTACCGCACCCGTCGTCGTCGGCGTGCCCGATGAGGATCGAAGCCTGCACACTCCCTCAGAACTGGCCCGCCTTCCCGCCGGTGGAGTTCTACGACCATTTCACCCCGCAGATGAGGGTCGTCACGCCGTCGATGAGCAGCCTCGACGCCCTCCTCTCGAAGCTGCCCCCGGTCGGCCTGCCGCCGCCGACGCCAGCGGTGTCCTCACCAGGCTACTTCGAGATGCCGGTGCTCGTGCAGCCGCAGAAGCCCTCCTCGGGAGTGATGGAGATGGAGAGGGTGGCGAAGGAGGAGATGGAAGAGGAGTATGGGCAAGAGAGTGGCGTGCTGGAGATGGGTGGTGAGTGCAGCAGCTCCATGTCTTACTATGTCAATGTTGCCAAAGCAGATGAAGGGTTTTGATCTATGGAATCTAAATGAGCAGTGTCTCCATTAAGAGCTTTGCTACTGTATGTGATTACAATCTGTAACCTGTGGTATTAAATAGGATGGCATTATCTAACATTATTGGGAGAAGGCATTAAAGGTTAGCAAGTAACATAGACATGAGAAATAAATAATAGTATCCTAATTGGGTTGATTATGTGAATCTTTTATCATCATTGATTTTATTTATAGTTTCTAGTAAACTTTTTTTAATGGTTTTATTTATAATTTCTAGTAAAATATTCTTTTAAGTACCCTTTATGGAAAATGTTATTGATGCTTAATTATTCATTTTATTGTTCATTACCTCAGAAAAGACACAGTATCAAAATGGACATTGCTGAATTATTTCCTCTTCAGGTGATGACAGAATGTACAAAGGGCTCAACTGTTCATCTCCAATGGTTCAAACAGGTAAATACAGTAGGAAGATGGAGAACTGAACTTGTAATAGGAATATTGTTTCACTTCTCAGTTTTTGGCTCAAAATTCATGCATCAGAAGTCAAAACACTTCTATATTAAGCATCGAGGTCTGCAGATCACTTGTATATTAAGAGTTGTGCTCAACTATGGGTTTGAGCTTTTACATGTTAGAAATCAATAGGAGTGGCAGTATTAGCAACAGAAGAACAGGTTCAGATAACATTTAAGATGTTCCAAAATGAAGATAAAACATCAGTCTCAAATGGACTGGACACAAAGGGAAGTAATGAAGCAACACCAGATCAAGATTGCTTCCTTTGTTTCAGAAGTCAGGACGTGCCAACTGCTTCCCGCATCACATAGTTAATAAGCTGGGAATTGAATTAGGTGTCAGTAGACACTGGGACAAGGAATACAATCGGAGATGAGATCCGAGTGTTCTAATGGCATATCACTCCGAAACCTGGAAACATTCAGGTCTGAATCTGTACTAGTGTTTGAATTCTTTGGCACCACCATAAGTTTTCGGCTTCGAAACTGATCGAAAACATTCATCTGCAAGAATTAGAGAGAAGTCCAAGACAGTACCGAGTACAAAAGGGAAATGGAGGAACCATCTGCAGTGAGAGATGGAATCCAACACCCCAAGAACAAGACGCCATCTGCAACAAACTTGTTCCTCTTTTGTCATCCCTCACTGTTGATTGTGATCCATCACTTCTTCCTCCACTGGCTACAGTAAAGCTTTGTGATATGCAAGAAGAAACAAACTCAAATGATCTCAGCATCCTTATGAAGCCTGTAGAATGACAGGGAAAATAGTGAGAATTATTCATCCTGTTTGTTCTTTAATGGAGAGGATAGAGAACGAAAGCCACATATCAATGTCGAACAGTAACCTCAGCATCACTCAGTATACCTGTTCTTGATGCAATCTTTGGAACCATATAGCCATGTCCACAGGTTTGGACAGGTTGATATCTCTGCTAAGAAGTATCCTCCGGAACCCAAGAATCAATTGGAAAGCAGACTACACAGTCTCTCATGTCCATGTCACAATGTTACCAACAAAGCTACCAAATAACAAATCAAATACAAGTTTTTATATTCTTTATATTTTATTCAATATGGAATACAAATCGGTACTGTATCAGTTCAATAAGTTATTTTGTAACATGTAGCAATTTTGTGTTGCATGCTTGAAGGGCACATTTAATGACAACAAGTGCACTTTAAGCACAAAAATGTAAATGAAAACAGAAATAAATGTCTGTTCCTGACTCTTGTATATTCAATGAGAAAATGTAGAGCTTTCTCAGACATTATAATACTACATTCAGACTATTATTTTCTAAAAAGGTGGCACCTATTATGGTGCAGCTCTTTTCTGCTTCCACTTCTTGGACGGATTCAGCATATTTTATTCCAAATCTGAAATTTAAACACTTTATTGGCAGCAAAAATAAAATACGAACACCCAATGCGCCTCTTGTTTACAGCCTTAACACAGTTTCTTCCATATCATTCACTGGCTTTTCTGTTCTTATACACAGGTAAGTAGCTAAATTTAGTGTCCGTCACTCACTCAAATCTCAACATCAAAGAGTGCGTCGTGACATACCTGTTGCATGCACTAAACCATGAATTCACAATATCATTTAAAATGATGTCTTTTTGAGATACAAATTTACAACAGAGTACAAACCTGCAGACAAAAAGCTAAACATGAAGTAAAAAGCACAAGGAAAACTAATATGTTAGTTGAAAAGTTCCCCGAATGCAAATATATTGAAGATGATAAACTAGTGATTTAAAAAGCGTTATGCACCAAAACACTCGAGCGAAGCGAGACACCCTGAAATATAAAAATATAAAAAGTATATAATACTACTGATCTACTATTAATAGTATTTAATATACTGTTAATAATAATTAAAAGAGAGAAAAGAGTTACCGACGATGGAAAATGGGGAAAGAGAGGGCAACAATTGGGACGACAACAATGACGATGGAAGAAACTACATATGGTAGCAATAGCGACGGAGGAAGTTTTTGACAATAGCAACGACGACAGAGGAAGTTGCATACGACAGTAGCGACGACGGAGGAAGCTATGGACAACAGCAGCAACAACGGAGAAAGCTTCGGATGGTGGCAGCGGACGACGAAAGCTGTGGACGACGATGTCGTGGGTGGAAGAAGCTTCGGATGTATCTGTCGATGGTGGAGGAAGCTTTGGTCCTCTCCCTCAATAGTGGAAGGAGTTGCACATGGAAGCAACGATGGTGAAGGGAACTATGCACGAAAGGTAGACCTTCAAACCCGTCCGTTGACGACAAAGTCAGCGACTGCGCATGAAGTAGGGTTTATAGCTTTGGGTCGAGGGGGAGGAGGAGGTCGCGAGGGGCTTGAGTGTGCAAGTTTAACAACACTAATTGAACCAACTAAGCTATTATTCAACCGAACCAGACTTGATTGTCTGGTTCGATTGTTTTGTTTCCATCGGTCGCTCGCCCAAGGCGGCCCATGGATTAATCGAACCAACTAAGCTATTGTTCAACCGAACCAAACTTGATTGTTTGGTTCGGTTGCTTTGTTTCAATTGGACGCTTGCCCAAGACACTCAGCAGGCAAGTGCCCAGGCGACGCTTCACTAAAGGGCACCACTTAGTCAAGCTTTGAGGCACTCAAGCCTCACCTCGCCTCACCGAAGTGCCTAGGCGAGCACCCGGACACCTATTTAAACCACTGTGGTAAACGATTTGATAATTGCTTAGAATAAACATCTTTTAGAAGACAATACAAAAGAATTTCCAGGTGGCATTATAATTTTGCTACAACAAAATGAAAAACTGATTGATAATATAAGAAGCTATCTAGGCAAATACATAGCTAGCATTGCAAAAAAGTAGAAGAATGTCAACTAAACCTCCTCCATAGTATCCCCAGTTCATTTTCAACTGCCTTTTCTTAACCTACTGACATATTCTGAACATGAAAACCAAATTTATTACCGGATTTGTGCCCAGTATTCCTAGAAGTTGAGAAATGGCTAGAGATAGAAGGCGAGGAATATGGTCAAAAGCTTGTCCAAGATTGTCTTGCTAACTCTGTAGCAGCATGATGGAGGTGATCTACAACCTTGCAACAAATCTCCAAACCTACTGATCTTTGGGTTTGGCACACCTCAATGTTTGTGGCTGGTGGTTTCGAAGCAAGAAAAATCCCATATGTGAGCTGCCTCTCCAAGAACCAGAAGGCCAACTTTCTGGATGTTTCTGTATCCTTCAATCAGCTATCAAATCCACTTTACCATGGACCACCAACAACTCCAGATATAGTGAAATTGATGCTAGCCAGTGCATAGAATATTGGATATGCTTCTAACCTCTTTCACTGAATCTACATGGCCAACTTCTCCAACCCACAAATGTGGCATTGACTGAAGTTTTTGATGATATTCGAGAAACTCTTTGTTACCGCAGAATAAATTGCCACAGAATAAAGCAGTTGAGTCCACTGAATTGCCAGCAACATTCTGCCAAAATAGAAAATTAGTGTAAAGGTCATTTTTGCAATTTGCACTCAGTGCTACAACAAACTAGTTACACATTTCAATTAAACCAAGTTCTAAAAAGACTGTAAGATAAAAGAAACAGATAATTAAAATTCCACATTAATTTAAATCCTCTGATTAAAGGTAAAAAACACAGATTTACAATCTCAGGCAGCCAAGTCAAGAAAAGAAAACAGAGAATGTGGAAAGGATGTTAAAGTGAGCTGGAAAAACACCCACAGCAGCTGAACAATCATTATTTTGTGCTGAAGATAGATTATAGAAAGATGTACTGTTAAATAATAAATGTCATGTTCATCAACAGAGACAAGAATGCCAATCACAATCATACTATGGAAGAATAATAGAACTAAGCACTCCTTGATGTGTTCAGTACTTCCTGATAAAAGTGCAAACTATCAGCATAGAACGAAGAATAATAGCTGACAGGCTATAACATAGAAAACATATAAAAAGCGCAATCTATCAGCAAGAATGTGTAGTTCTGGGATCTTGCCTGACAGCATAGCATAACAATAGAAAGTTACTAACAGAAAATACATCATTTGGCTAAAATATAATTAGAACATTCCACACTTGCTGACAAGATTAAGAGGGAAGAGGAAAGAACCTACAAGAGTTGATGCATGACATGCATTGAGGACGATGGACCTCAGAAGTCTCTCGTCTGCATTACTGAAAACTTTATGCGAGTCAACAGAAAATGTTAAATCTTCACAGGACAAGTCAGATGTTGCTCCATGGTTCCTAATGACAATTTTATGATGCTTTTTTAGCATCTTATGAAGATGGTAACCAATAGCATGTTGAAAGTCCTGATTTCCAGCCGTTTTCAATATCTTGCTGCTAGTCAAGAAAGACTTTCGAGTTGTTTCATGTAGCCTAAGCAGTGCCTCAGCTCGACCATTGTCAGCCCAGCAACAACACAAAGACGATCCATCATCTACATAAATAAAAATATACTCAGTACAATAATATAAGCTATTTCATACCACATCCAGAGTCAAGAGTATGTCACTAGTAGCTCATCTTCTCAGTTATTATTTAGTGCTTCTAACTTGATCCCTGTGAAGTTTGTACATGTAATAGCCTAAGAATTATAAAGCCTACATCTTTACTAAGTCAATGGCATAGTTTACAAAAAGCCCCATTGACTTATACATTTAAATCCATCCTAATTTGCAAGCAAAATCTATTAGTCCAATTTCTATCAGAAGCAATCAGGAAAGTGGACATCAGAACATTAATCTTGGCATTGAATTTGTCAATCCCCATAAATCATTATAAAGATTGTCTTCAGTGAACAACAAATACAGAAACCTATCTATGTGAATGCATAACCATTCCAATATGTAGTTAGACATGCATGATAACCAAAAATAAGTCATAAGAAAATAACTGGATAAATGGCTCACCTAATAAAAATCCAGCTAGTGGGATACTTGCTGCTCGCATCTTGAAAAATCTTCCACATCGCAGCTCAACAGATCCATGTGTTTGATTCTCCAGCACTAAGATAACAATAGTCACGACCTGCCCTCCCTCCAAGCAGGGGAAAGAATAACGAAACATAGAAAAAAACAACAACCAACCAGGAAAAGACAAGGGGAGAAAAGAAAAGTTAATAGTGTGGAGAATGCACCAAAAAAATAGAACCAAATGTGTGAATAAATTCAAACAAAATATGCATGAATCCTAGAAATATATATATATATATATATATATATATATAACCAAATTGTAATGAAGTAAAACTAAGATTTTCTTACCCTGCAACGTAGCCGGATTGGCTTACTGTTCATACACTTCAGCATCTGTGAGATTGAAACTAATGAAATCGTATCTAATATTTCCTCACACTGAATATTCCATCTGGATTCTTGTATTGGACTTCTGTCAGTTTGTTGATTATCAAGTTCCTTTACCGAGTTAACCACAATAAAAGACACTGGGGTTAACATCAACTCATGCCATCTGCTGGAAGTGCTGGAGTTTTATAGAGCAAGAGTTAATTGCATTCTTCATACAAAATATGAAAAGGATCAGAAATTTAAGTCAATATATGATCTGGAGAAAACATATCACTGCTAATTCAGCAAGGTTGAATCCTAAGCTAAAACAGAAATGATGGTAATCTATATCAGTATCACAAATTTTACTTAATGCACCAAATGAAGTCTCACCAATAGAAGAATAAAAAAGTCCTGAACACATCTTTAAATTGTAAGTTATCAATAGATCTTTCTATACTTTTATACTTTTTATACTTCATCAATAAACACTTTTCTCGCTGTTATTCAATGGGCAGACTAGTCCTAAACCCAAAGAAAAATGTGTGCTCTTTGCTCTATTTTAACTCCCTCACCATCTAGGTCTTGAAAAAACTACACAGTAGATGCTACCTTGGATTCCAAAATACATCACCAATACATTTCATTCTTTTATTGTACTATGTTTGACTTTATAAACTTCTTCATCCATAGAGAACAATGAATGTACAAAAACATTATAAAAGAACTCTCTACTTGTCCCAAAAACTTATCTATTTTCCTTGTGTTCATAGCATCTAAATGTAAAATCCAATAAACAAGGATAAAAATAAATTGAGAAGAGAGGAAAATAAAATGACAGCAAGAGTTCCCTATCCCCAACTATTTGTGAATGGATTCACTTTTCCATCATTTAGCTTTTCCAACAGTAATCTCCTGACAAGGCTCTTCATGCACAGAATAATTATAATTTTCCAGACAACAGTAGATAATCATGTTTTTATTATACTGCAGAAAGAAGTTTTAATTATATGATATAATAGTGATGAGATATAGATTTGGAACACTTTTAATAAGTTGATGATCAGCAATTGGAAACAAGCAAAACCTACAAAAAAACAATGATTAAAAAGGAATATGCTTCTCTCATATTAAGACAATGTGTTCCCTTCCAACATGGCATTGTGCCTTCTGAATAACGACTTAAGAGTTAAGATTACTTCATAGTATCCAAATCCAGTAAATTCAGAACAAGAACCCAATATTATGAGCATAATTGAAAGCCACAACATAGAAATGCAGATCTACAGCTAATTAGGGTATATTATAGTCCTACAATTTCATGCATCGGTCACATATCACAGACAAATTAGCAAGACCTTTACTATGTAACATGATATCAGATGATTTAAGAAACTAAAAGCAACAGGAAAATTCCAACTTAGCAAGATGTTGATAAAGCAGCAGTATTAAACATTCAAAACTTTCTCTATATTAGCATGAAGAACATTAAGGAATCTACCAAGATAAACACCATGTGAAACAATAATTTATAATGACTAATAAACACCATAAATCATGATGAGGCATACTGCATCAAAAGGACTCTGTGAAAGGTCACATTTGCTCCGGGTCCCAATCCAATAGGATAAGCATATCTGCTTAAGCTACCACGAACTCGCACCTATAGGCAAAGGTTTAAAAGAAAACAAATAAATAGTAGACACAACAAGGATAAGAACATGCAAAGGGGAATTACCATATTGTAATCATCAGTTACATAAATACAAACTTTGCATGTACTCCACTGGTTACAATTTGCCACACAACTAGAGCTCACACAAGATCTAGGTCTGCAGTCATAAATAAAAAAGTTCTCAACATTTCCATTTAATGATATTTGAGTTCCTTGTGGCAACTCGTTGTTCAGTTGATTAATAATTCCAGCAGGCATAGCAACCTCAGACATCATGTTTTGGATGCATGATGACACACTTTTAATTTCATCTAGAGAAGGAAGGAGATTATTTAAACCCTGTTGTGATGGCTCTAATTCTTCCAACTGCGTCATTGCTTCAGTAGATATATGCAAATAAACATCTGAAAGTTGACGTGTTTGATCAATGAACTGCAGGAACATTTGCTCATGCTGACAAAATTTGTTTGGACCATCTTCAATATTTTTTACTGAAGAAGCACGAGAACAGTCATCTCCAGATGATTTCCTCTGATGTTTATCCTCACCAAACAAAAATGAAAGACTCCAGAGGCTTGTCTCAGAGATCAGAATAGCTTTTCCACGTATCATATGTTCACAGCCTTTTGATTTGCAGTGCAAATTTTTCTTGGAGCACTTCAGAAGATAATATGAACCTACACGAATCATCTAGCATGCAGATTGAAAAATCAGGTCACCACTTAAAGAAACTAAAAAGCAAAAAATATCCCCTACTCTTTTTGTCGAGGAAAACAGAATCATAGAAAACGATACCTGATACTTGCTAAAGTTGTTAGATCCAAATTCTAGCAATACCCTCGAATCACTCTGATTATGAAATATGTCCTTCATTATAATCCCATTAGCATTATATAGATAAACTGGTAACTGAGACCATTTACAGTTGTTACTTCTAAATGTGAGTGAACAACAAAGGTGGCAAGACCTCTCGAACTCTCTTGAAACATTCACTGAATCAGAATGTTGGACAATATTTGATGCTTGAATAAGTTTAGACTGTTTAGACCATCCTTCAATTGAGTCTTTCAGCTGACCAGTACAATCAGATAGTTTATTTTGATTGTTGAGGAAAACTTCTGTAAGTTCACCATGTTCATATGTCTCAATAGGTATCAAATTATAAGGCAATATCAAAGCCTCAGCAAACAAACCAGAGCTGTTTGAAAAACTGAGATCATCTTGAAGCTGCAACAGCAAATAAACTAGGCAATTAATGAAATAAACTAATTACATGAAACATGGTAATAAGAGAATAATTTTCGGTGTTCCGATGATCATGAGACATACACTCTGATGGACAGGAAATTTGTGAGTAACAAGAAACAGATGAAACATGTCATCATTACTGCAATTGACGTGATTCTTGTCCATGTAAGAAGGAATTTGATGAGGAAAACTAGTCCAGGTTATGTCCCTGACATAGAAGTGAACATAAACTGCAAGTTGAGATTTTTCCTTATGAGAGAAATGCTGAAATATAGCCCTGCATGAGAGTGATCCATCAAAATGACACTGCAGATGATCTACTTGGTGTGGTGAACCTTCCATAACAAGTTTATAATCTTTGACCTAGATAACAAGAAACATTATGATAACATAAGTAGACAGGCACGCCGATAAACATCTCACAGCTCATTAGAAACAATAGTATCACCAAAATCATGAGAACACAATATGCTGCCAAAAGAAAGAATTAAATACTGTTTGGATTTACAAGTATGAAATAAAAAAGGGAAAATGTAGTTGTGAGTTACTTTGCCCATCCTCGTCAGTCTATTGCACTAAAAGGGCTCCCTCTTGATTTGTTTTCCTTATTAAATATATTTTTATTGATATCCTATCTCAGAAATTGAACATTTCAATTATCAATCACTGTAGAGCTTTCTGAATACCTCCTCTCTATTGTTGATAATTACCTAATTCAAGTGAATGGTAGATCATCCAGCAAAAGCACCTTCTGTTCCTCTCCCATAAAATCTCAATCCAGCAAATGTTGATTCTTTTTTTATAATCAATAAATTAACGAATTCTTGTTTAAGATGGTCTTACACACTACACAAATTAGAAATATCCAAGTGAAACAGGAAACAGGGAACTAGATTGCATTAATTTATCAAACGCAATTATAGTACAAGTTAACAAAGATCTAGAAATATATTAAGAAAGAACTGCAATCTTTCACCTCATAGATGGTCTGAAAATCAACATCTACTGGTAAATCTGGCACGACAACATCAATGCTTCCTGTTGCATCAGTCAATTGCAACCTCCCAGAACATTGAGAAATCTGAAAATGGAAAATGATCATTATATAAGTACTCAGATTACACTACTTGCGTATTAACAATATGACAAAATAAGGTAACAAGATATTGGTATTTGACTAACAAAAAGAACATATTATCAAAAACAATATATCAGACTTATTGTCGCAGAAAATTCAGATCTCATTGAACAATGTCATTAACGGAGTACATGCCCCGATAACAAAGAACAACATAAACAAAAAAATAATTAAACCAATTTCCACATATTAGAACTATAAATATGGGGTACCAGTAAAAACTAGAACCCCAATCCAATGAAAAGAAGAGACAACCACTTTAGAGAAAATGTAAAACAGGTACAAGTACATTTGCAATTTTGATGATATGCAAGTGACTAGCGCTCCATCACAAACCACAAAATCTTTCATTGAGGTGTTAACGATCATAAGATCCTGGTATGATCTGTGTAAACTTAAATCCTGCAAAAGTCTATATCATGATCAATTGGATGACATGCTAGGCAACTTGAATAAGAAAGGCATCAGAAGGATATCAGCATAAAATTAAAAAGAATTTTATTTCACTTAACCTTTGCCCAAAAAAAAAGAAAGCAAATAAAAGGAACACATATGAAAGGATAATAGGACATAATCATGGATAGAATAAATCCAATAACACCATCTTAAGCAGTGATCAGTTTTAAAATTAAGCAGTTCAAATATGTTTTCCAGATGGTCTAGCCACTAATGATTACTCTAACAAATTATATGTGAGTGGCATTTTTATAATTAACAAAAATTTTCCAGATTGGAGACCCCTAAATGTTTTTGGTGAACATTGCTATACTTTGTTACTGATTTTTTGTCATTTGCAACTAAAGTCAATTTAGAATCTCTCATTACCTAATCAATAGATTGATTGCAGACTTAGTATCTTTTAACAACTATCACAGAATCAATCTCAACAAACAAATTTCTTATAGCTGCCAATCCACAACCACACAAGCCAATATAATAAAAACAGAGATTTACTGCAAATACGTGATTAATATCACTAACCTTGAATACTCCCATTAAAACAAAGCCTAAATCATCACTTGAAATAATTCTTCTAATCATGTGTTCATATAAAGTTCCTCTGGGAAGGAAATGGTCTAAATATTGGTTCATCTCAACTATTTCATCATCATCATGTCTCTCTGATGGCATTGAAACCCACATTTCTTCGCACCACCTAGTAAGATTAGATATTGGTATTACCTGAAAAAAAAAATTCAAACAGCAAATAATGACTGAGTTACAGAACAATTAGCAGAGTTGATTTCTGTGTAACAATTCATACCAATTTAAGGAACGAGAAGTTCAAATCGCTTCTGAAATTGCATTGGCCATGTTTGCAGAAATTCATAAACAACCCAAGCTGCAAGAAACATCAAACTATGCATCCCTTTAAAGCATGACAAGTACCCATGAGCAAGGACTTGATTAAGTGGATTATGTTGTCAACGTTAAATGAAACCTAACCTATGAGGGCACACAGAGAAGGAAGGTGAGGATGAAAACAAGAAGGTTTATAGTGTATTTTCTAAATGGCAAAAAAATACACTATACATTAGGTACCAGTGCATGAGGCTCACATCAATGTGAGATCTAAGGAGAGTCCACATATGCAACCTTATCCCAAAAAACAGAGAAGTTTTTTGCATGTGTTACATTAGGTATGTTGCTCTAAATGGAGCCAACAATGGTAAGAGACCCGAGCCAAACATAGCTCAAGTTAATCTGCTGTGAGGAAGATGGGCATATTTTCACACAGATTGGAACAGACCTTGTGTTAAAATTCCAATTTATGATGCCTGAAACAACCCAAGAAATTAATGGATTCCATGACCCAGAAAAATGGTGGAAAGAAAAGTCTTACTCAAGCAAAAGGGCCAAGCCCATGTAAGATTCTGTAATTTGAGCCAGGGCAGTCAGACAGCACATCCCACAAAAAAGCTTGAAATAGATATAAGTTGGATCTGTTCCGTAGACCATTAAACAGATAATAACTAGTCAAACTTACCTGTACTTGGAAGGCACTTGGAGGCAAACATCTAGCTGCATAAGTTTGTACAACTCCTTTCTGGTGACAACTTGAACACATAAACCATCAACTACGACAATATTGTAGATAATAAATTTCAATCTTAAACCAATTGTAAAAGAGACTATCAAAGAAAGAAACTTACTTTCTCTGAGCCCAAAATATCCTTGTGAGAAAATATCCCAGCAAATTTTTTCTCAAAGCAAGAGACCAAAAGTAACACCCTGGCAGCCAACAAGAAAGATGTGTCACTTGAAATGTTTCAGCACAACAGGTAGATTAGAAATTTGTCAGTAAAATGATAGCTGAAGCATCTTCATCTCAATTGCACCTACCAAAATTTAGCAGAAAAGAGTAGAGATTCGATGAACTTCTCCAGTAGGCTGTTGGACTCGTATTTAAAGTGATACCTACATAAGGAAAAATGGACAACAGTAGTACAGTAGATCATAAAGGACAAAGGTAGGACAACATTAGTCAATATGCCTTACCTGATGTCAGCAATGGAGAAGGATTTGATGCTAATGTATGTTCTGAGGCATGTCCCAAGCAGGAAGGTCTTCAGCCAAGAATAATTAACATGAACCAAATGATAATTCATAACAGAAACCTACAGAAGGCCAAGACATCCAGCAAGTGTAAATGATAAAAAACAAGAAACTATGACAATCAATAATAATATATATACGTGAGCTTTGTGAAATTGTCAAAAAGAGAACAATCATGTGCAGAATTAACTAGGTTTTACGCAAGAGAGCAGATTTTACATAAGAAACTATAGAACTATAAGTGATATGGAAAACAAAATCACAGGAGATAAGAGAAGGACTGTCTGGAACAAACTCAAATGAAAACCAAAGAGCATGATAACTCAAGTAGAAATGCAATGACTATTGAACAATATCTGAATAAAAAATGAATACTCGAGAATGCTGTTGGAAAAGGAAAAGAAAAAAAAGAACTTGAACTTAACTATTGAACAAAATCTGAATAAAAATTGAATACTCAAGAATGTTGTTGGAAAAGGAAAAGAAAAGAGAACTTGAACTTCGGAACTGTCTGCCTAAAGCAATCAGTTGATGAGTTGACAACATACAATAGCGCCAACCCTCAAAGAATGTTGTGGAGCAACCACTGAATCAGTAATCAAAAGCCAGACTTTATCGTCCAATTCAACCACCATGCCATTCATGTAAATTCCAGTAACAACTCCATTATACATGCCTTCGTCAGTCTTCACCGGACTCACTGTAGGAAGCTGACTCAAGGACACCATAGTTAGCGCTGTTGACACAAACGTCAGATATGATTCCTTACCTCCAACAAAGACCAATTTCCTCTTCAACCTCGAAACCATAATTGCCTTCCCGATCAGCCTAAAGAGCACTGGGCGCCATAGATATGTAGGTTTGATGAAATAAATAAACACTGAATTGGTGAAAGAATGACTGTTATTGTCTTCGTGAGGGTGAGGGCCACGCTCTAGAAAACGAGAACCACCACAACGATCACAGCCACAGGTAAGCATCTCGGCAAAGAAACCTATTGAATTCCCGCTATCCATGAGGATTCCACTGGAATTCTTCTGACTATCCTCATTTCCTTTCACGCAAGGCACACGGAAGATGGGGCTGACCGCTCTCAGAATGCCAAAGGCACGACCACGAGCCTTCAAGTCGGTTTCTTGCAACGAGCAGCCCAAAGGAATCGACAGTGAGGGGTCGCAATCCGATGCCGTCTCAACTTCCGCGAGGCTCCACTGAATCACCTCAAGAACACCGCCGCTTGCGTGCTTAAATGGGAGGAAGTTCCACGCCAAAACTTGGACTTTCCGGCCGATGATCTTGAGTTCGAAGTCCAAAACGTAGCAACAGATTCTCAAAGAGCCATCGGAGAACGAGAGACAATGGTTCAGGCAGCCAAGAGATCGGTCAGAATCCTCCGGAAACAGGTCGATGGTGCCGATGAGGAGCACGGGGTGACCCAGGGGCGAGAAGATTCCAGGGTCAGGGTTTTGAACAGAGGAGACGAAAGGAGGTTCGATGGGGTTCTCGTCGGGGCCGTCAGGCCTGGGTCTTTTTGGCGCGGAAGGGGGGGAGAAAGCGGAGCCGAGGGAGGCGGCGCCCGAAAGAGGACGCGAGAAGTGTAGAAGGTCGGAGATGGAGAGGGTCCGAACACCCTCCATGCGCTCTCGGTCCCTGAGGAGGATCAAATGGAGTTCTTCGGTGGTGGAGAAAGGGAGCGGATTTGAAGGGGTTAGGGTTTTTGAAGGGGTTTGGAAAGCGGGCAACCAATTTGAAACAGGACGGGTGAGGTCCGAGTGGAGTCGAGTCATCAATCGGGACGGGAGGACACGGATGACGTGGCAGTATCTTGCACAGCAATCGTCGGCAATGATCGGACCGCAAAACGCAAACATCACGTTAAGTTGCAGAGAATTAGACGGGACCAAGACAACCGCCCCACGGCACTTGCTCCACACGTCAACCTCGTTGGGCCCACCGTCGTCTCGGGACGAGGTATATGGCGTGCGTTTCTTTATGAATCTGGTTACTGGGACGCACTATTAGACGGCTGGGATTCACCGCTGCTTCGGGTCAAAGGAATCTGGGCCGCCGATCATGGTGTCGCGGAGCCCAAAGCACGCGTTTCGCGGACTATAAATGGCGGTGTAGTGGACGAAGTCGAGGGGAAGGGAGATGGTAGCAGTATATAGCCGTCAACCTGCCGATTTGGTAGAGGGTCCTCCACCTGTGTGTCCCCGATTTGCCAGGCAAGAGACAGGGTTTTGTTCTCGCTTTGATCTAGTAAATGCGTCTCCTTTTCGATCTTTTTGGAGTTCTATTCGAAAAAGGCTTTATATTTCGATGAACTCCTTCATGGATTTTGATTTCTTGTTCTACTTTTTGCATTTTCCTGCGCGATTATTTTCGATCTTTAAAGAGGTAGTGGTTTAAGGAATCGTAGTTCTTTAAAATGGTTTGGTTTTCTTGATGGTTTTTTTGGTATAAAAGAGGTGTGATTTTTATTGGTATTACTTCAGTATAGGCTCTGAGTTGGGAACTTTTCCATCTTGCAGGAAGTTTCAGTAACATCTCTGATCATCTCCATTGATTCTATCCGTCAAGCTTGATTGTGGGAGCGTGGTTCCGCCAAGGCGGGTTTTTCTTTCGTGGAGTATGGCCTGCAATCTTCTCTCCTGTTGGGTTTGGCCAGGAAAAGGTCATGAGGCTCCCAATGCAACTCCTGGTTCTTCTTCTGATTCGCGCATGGGGTTTAGGGAGCCGGATTATCTGCAATTTGCAGCGGTAAATGGGCGACGAATCAAGAGGAAGTGGCATATTCTGGAGGAGCGGCAAATAGATCGGGAGTACGATGTAGTCCTCGTGCCCTCAGATGGAGGATGCGTATCGTGTTGCCAATCTGATGAGTCGGATTGGTCCATTGGCTGGTTGGAACCTCACGCCCCCGAATTCCAGACTGAGAGAGAGACCGAAACAGCTTCGCTGTCTTGGTCCCATGCTATGGACGTGGTCGCTACGAGCAGGTGGACAGCTCCAAGAAGCATGTTTTGGGTGCTGTTGATCTCCTGGATGAGGATGAGGATTATTCTGGTAAGATGGTCATCTTTCTCAAATATTTCCATCTTATATTGAGATTTGATTGCTTATGCACACATGTTTATGCAATGTTCTAAAAAGATTTCAACTATTTTATGCATTGCAGACTATCTAGTTCCTTTTTTATCTCTTTATAAAAAAAACTGTTTATTTCAAATTTAAAGGAATGAAAATGGGCTGAGTGGAGCAGTGCAAAAGAGAAACAAAGTCTTTGGCACTACAAATTATGTTTGCTGCCACAATCACTGTTAACTATGGTGGCTGCCCCTGATTTATGTTGTTATGTGATATGTAATATGTATGGCATAGTGTTACCTAGATTAGTGCATTATAATTTATGCTTTTTTTAGTTTTAGTTTTTGTGAAACAAGTAACAGCTGCATATATTAAACCAAAAACTAGCCAGATGCTACAAAAGAGAAGGGCTGAGAGCCCCAACCAAATGAGATCATCCTCCCCGGGATCTGCCCAAATTAGCAAGTCTATGGGCATTTCCATTACAAGTTCTATTGATAAGCTGAAAGGAAATAACCTTGGCCTCATCAGCCAAATTCAAAATGTCCCTGTACAAGGAGGATAAAACCAAGGGACACGATTGACATTATTCACAAAATTGATCCAATCTTTAGAATCCAAGCATATCATCACCCTCTGCCAGCCTCCCATTTTGGATCTACACAAAGCACTCAGGATTGTCCAGCCTTCAACTTGCACCGAGCTGATCGCACTACATCTCATCGCTACTATTTGGCCTTCAGTTGTCTTGATCACAAATCATTAACCTGCATTAGAAAGATCTTTGTTAAAAGCGCCATCACACTTAAGATTGAAGTTGTATTCCTCCAAATTAGAGGTTTGGGTAGTCTCCTCAGGAGTATGGAGAACCTTAAAACAATCATTAGTTGCTGCCACCACCCTCCTAAAAGGGTTTCAGCACTGGCCTGGCGATTGCGAAAGTGGATTTCATTCCTGTTTACGCATAATTGCGATAGAGTGTTTGTCATCACAGTTAGGAACACCTCCCTGTCAAAAAATTCCCAATCCTGCTCCTCCAATAGCCAACTTCCATCATACCAGTTTTCAAATTTTCGGAAGTCAAACTGGAATCTGTCGGATATCATTCCCCATACCAGCCTTGCAAACCTGCATTGAAATAGGACAGGTTGAACACTCCTTCTCAACTGATGATATGCTCTGCTAGCAAAAGCACAACCATCTGGAGTTGAGGCTCAAACCCATTTAGCAAAAGCACAACCTCCTCCCTCCAGATCTTTAGCCTCACTGTACTCTAGCCAGTTGGGCTCAACACACAGTCATTTCCTCTTAGAAGCATATTGGTCCCTATTAATGTTGATAAGGGTGCAAGGCTGGAAGCCATTCTAGGTAGATGGGGCACAAAAGAGGTAGGAAAACTATCACACCACAAACAGTTAGCATAAGCACAATTGAGCTGAGCCAAAATCCGATCAGCCCCCCCTTCTTTTATTACTCTAGATGAACTTAGGACCCTTAAAACCCAGATCAAGCAACTCAGAACGAAAGATAAAATCACGAAAAGTAGAAATTGAATCATTAAGCAAAAAAGGTCTACCTCCCAACTTATCTTCAGGATTGCAAATGATATTGAAATTACCACAAGCTAACCAGGGAACATCATGCAGATTAATATCTGAGAGCTTATATAGATAACTGAGAGAAGCCAATGGGGTATACTTGAGCCTTCTATTACCAAAGAAATGGATTGGGAATTTTTGCATATTACCGTGGCTCTTTGTACGGAACTCCTCCAAGCAACCAACAATCCTCCAAGCCTTCCTCTATCCTCACAGTAGTCTCCTTGCCAGTTCTTCCCTAGCCTTTTTAGAAACTGTTTGCTCCCCTTCGCTTGCAAATGGGTCTCTAACAAACAAATGAAGGTGAGGTTGTAGCTCCATAGAAGGGAGAAAAGGTGTTCCCTGCTACTCCGCTTCCCGAAACCCTTGTGGTTCCAAGACAAGCACTTCATTAAACTAACTTAGAAGTTCCCTCCCCTCCTCCATGGCCACTGTTGGGCCTACTCTAGATTCTTTTTTTCTTGTTATGATGCCTTAAGCTATTCAACGAAGTTTGGAGACTTCAATCGAAGCCCGTTTGGTTTTGAATCCTTCCATGCACTCAGTCCTTCGAAGCATCCACCATGGTTGCCATCTCTTGGAATGCTCTTGCTGCCTTGTCTACGAGGACACTATAGGAGATGTCGTTCTGCTTCATGCTCTTCTTTGGTTGATCTTCCAGTCTCTCCCCTTGCTTGCTTGCCTCGAAGACAAACAGGGCCTCTATATTATCTTCCCCCAGGTTTACCTCCTCTTCTATTGTTTGAAGCACTGAAAAAAGATTTGAGGACACCCCCTCAAGGCCTCTATCGCTCGTTGAAAAAGCAAGTTGCCGCCTGCTTGACCTTGGTGACGAGACTAGTAAGGTGTCCTCAATCCCAAGGTTCTGATCAGACACTATCTCAATCGTTGACTTCCTCAGGTCCTCATCCTTTGGAGTTACAAAATGTGTCTTGTGTGGCTTCCCACATTACCTCCTTGAAACGGTCCACTTGACCGACCTTTGCCCTACAACAGCATCAAAAATGGAACCTTGGCCCTCTGACATAGGACTTGATTCATAAAGGAAACGGGTCATTTAGCATTGAATACTCCTCGTGGAGGGGAAGGCACATATGAGGTAGTCTCAGAACCAGGGTTGAGACCCAGGCCATGGTTCAATTCCATCGCAGGGACCGTATTCCTCAATTAAATCAAGCCAAGTGAACTCGAACTCAACTCCAGATCAGGCCCTACCGCCGCACGAACTACTCCTCTCCCATGGACTTGGTTAGCTGAGTCCGTCTTTGGATTCATGTGCTTGGGTCTCCGATGAACCTTACCCACAGCCGCCCATACAACATCTCATCATCCTCCTCCAGATTAGGGTTTCCCTTCGAGACCATTGCCGAAGCTGAAGAAGATGGGGCCAAAGCGAGACTCGATTCACAAGTTGATGTTCTATCCCCTACCTTCCAAGGTATTAGGGTTAGAGATTGCTCTCGCAGGAATCACAGTCCTCCCAGTAGCACCTAATTCATCTCATCCATATTATGGACCTGAAAATATAAAAAGCCTCTAACCATCCATATCCACAATGGAACAGCCAACCGGGAGTCTCCAAAGTCTAGGGAGCACAGTCTTCAAAAACTCTAATGATGGAATCCTACCTAGGAACTTATTATAGAAGCTCGTCCGTCATTCCTCATAAGTAGATCAGACTTCTTGAGGATTGAGTTCAACTCTAAGGGCAGCTTGGCTTTGGATCTTGAATAGTTTCCTCTCCAATCCAGAGTATGGTTGTCCTTCTCTGGCTTCCTTTGTTTTTTTGAAGAGGCTAGCCTAGAAGGATGGCACCACCAGAATAGGAGTAGGGCCTGGGGTAGTCACCCTCTTTATCGTTGGAAAAATCATCGTTGCTTGTTTCCTTTTAGATGGCTTGCATCTAAAATAAATCTGAAGATACATTAGGCAGCGGAGGAGATGAATCATTCGAAGGAGGGGGAAGCAGAGCTTCCCCAGGAAGAGCTTTCATCATCATAGCTTCTCTCTCAAGAAACTAAGTGAGAAAGACCCTTGTCAACTAGAATGCATTATAATTTATGCTACTTGATTTGAATTGTTAGAAAATAAATTTTTAGATATATTCCTCAATTTTGTTGTTGCAGATGGCCAAAAGTATATTGAACAGTGGCTTGCAGAACACTTCTCAGTATGAAACAACTTTACAGTGGCCTGCAGAACACTTATCAGCATGAAACAAGTTGCTGACAGCTAGAGCTTGATGTGTTTATTATATTGTTCACCACATCAAGATCTTGGTGCTTCAGGCAAAGAACAAGGAAAAAAAAAGGAAAAAAGATGTTGATTAAAGCAGAGCAAGAAAGGAGCTGTGGGATGTTTGTGAATACTCGGAGCAAATCATTCCTTGCAAGTTGCAAGAAATGCAAGAGTGAAGGAAGCAGCAAAGATATGCATCCGTAACAAAGATTCAAATCGATTTGGGAACACTAAAGTTTGGCAATATGTGTTTATTCTGTGTCTCCTTGCTTCCTACCTTACAGCAAGAACTTTGCCAGCATCAGACTCGGCCATTGGGTGTAAATATAATTCTTTTGTGTGTATATATATATGGTATCATTTTTTGCTGTGAATATATATATGTATATGTAACTATGGAATCCTTTTTTCGATTTTTTTTCTGTAAATATTGTGGTTCAGGAAGGTTAGAACCCTTATGGCCAATGTTATGCAGTGTTCTCAGCTGCTATTGCTGTTGGAAGTCTTCTTGATGATTGTTTTGTATGAAAGCTTCAGTTATTTCTTTTTGGGGCATTAAGTCTGTGACTATGCAATGGTTTCTTCATACCAAAAGGCAAAAGCAAGAGTCATGCCACAATTTCTTCAAATCAATAGACAGTATCATTAGTTGCATCAGCAATTGCATTTCAAATTGATGTTTCAGTATCTGCATGCTCACATGCAATATTTTGACAATTTAGAATTGATCTTCCACTGCAAGAACTTTAAATTATCAGTCAACTGCTGATACAATTTTCCAAGCATTCTGACCTTTGTTCTTGGCATTAGTTATCATCCCTGATCAAAAACTTCATGATAAAATATCAAAACAGCAAGTGACAAAATGGGACTGCCAACCAAGAGATTGCTGTAATTGTTAACTCTTCTCTATAGAAGCAATTCAAATGATGCAAGATCCAAATGGGTATGCATACGGCAATAGATCATTAAGTTGAAGGCCTACATTCATGGTATTCTACACCTTCTATTTCCCAGGTTTCTTTGGCAAATACTCCCTAGTAGTGAGCTGTGCTCATGTGGGTACTACATAAAGAAGTTGCCCTGTGATTCCATTTGCATTATATCTTAAATGCTTCAGATGAAAAAAACAAAAGTTAAATCTGTTCATTGGAAGACCCAAAGTTGGGCATAAACTTAAGACATCTGAGCCCCAAATTCTTGGGTCAAACCTAATACAAAAGCCAGTATTTATATGAACTGTTTCAGCAAGATGTTCCCTTCTTTTTTTATTTCCCTTTCCAATTGGTGTCCAGATAAAAAGCTTACCTGATAAGAAGATTGTCTTTTTGGCCATAGACAAGGTTTGAGGTTGTGTTGGTATCTTTGAGAGTGATCAAAATGGAAAACAACAACAATAAGGTAGTGAAGGCTGCAGGGTTGGTCATATCAGCTGAAGTTCTTCCACATTCAAGGGTTGATGTGGCACCTGAGGTAGATACTAACTCAGATGCCATGTCATCAATCTATTTGTATAGGCTTAAGATTAAAATCTTACCCCTAGGCCTGCAAGCAATGTAGATGCCACATGTGTAATCAAAACATGTGTTTGGGGGGTGTGTATTTATATATTCTTTGATAAAGACATAAGAAAACTTGAATATTCAACTTAGGGGGCTTCTGCCACCAATAGGAAAAGCGTGGAAGTGTAAAACTGTGTATAGAAACAAAAATTCAACTAAATTTACAAAACCATATCGATTAAGGATTTAAATTGCTCTTACAAAAAGGATAAAGATTCTTCAAAATTTCAAAGTCATTCGAGATCCCATGGTGCTTCTCCAATTTATATAGACATGTAAAAGAGAAGAGATCACATATAAACTGACAGAAGTCTTTGGTCATGGAAGAAAAGGGGAAAAAAATTTGGCAACTACTAGTAACCGCTTAGTAGTTGTCATATCCCATGTAGCTGTTTGGGAACCGCAAACCATACTGCTCATAGACGAGATCTCCATAATTCACAGTCTTGATCTCCACTGACTTCCGCTTGCAATTCAACTCTTGAACTGCTCCAAAAACAATCTCATTGGTTGTGTCACAGCTCTGCTCATAGTAAGTCTGAGGGCCCGATGAGTGATGCTGATGCTGTTGAAGGTGCTGCTGTCGATGTACTCGCTGTTGCGGTTGTGGCTCTGCATCCCACCCAGTAAAGTAAGTTCGTGCTTGGCGGATATGGTGGATCCTTTCTGGTTCTTTTGACATAAAGGCATAAGTTTTATGTGGAGTGGGAGCTTTGGTCTCCACTGGTGGTGGCATCTCATCATTTGGGATGACAAAACTCTCTGGCATCGGCCGAGTGTTTGCTTTCCGTTGCTGCTGCTGGTATCGTGTGGTTTTCGGTTTCTTTCTGAAGATTGGGAACATTGCAGCAAAGATTTCTGCTGTTGACGACCATGCTCCAAATAAAAGTTTTCCCATGGAGCTGAAGAGGCCTTCATCATCTATGTTCTCTGCTTCACTTCCAATCGGAATAAGTGGTGGTCTCATCGATGGCTTCATTGGTTTCTGATAAGGAGGCATGCTTGCTTTTGTAGGAGTTTGAGGTTCCTGAACAAAATCCTTTTTCAACAGTAAGCAAAAGTTAGACGAAATGATGTACTAAGAAAGAATTTACTTCAAATATGCCTCCATTTCTTTAATCAAACAGAACTACAAAGATCAGTTTAAAATCTTTGGAGTAATAAAATTCTTGGAGGAAGAATGCACTTCATGAATCAAAAACGGCAAAGGAGGCTACCTGAGCAGCATGAAGAATATGCAAATTTAAAATTAGAAAATAAATAATTAAAGTAAATTAGGAAAATGTCAAGCCATTAACACAATGGTTAGTTTAGCCGAATAGCAGAATCATGCAGGAAAAATTGATTGAACTGTTTTAAATTGCGAATATTTGCCACAGCATAGTCCATCAAATGATTCATCTACTAAATCAGATCCATTTGGTATGAATTGCTCACATTATTTGAAGAGACAATTACTCCCACACGCCTCTGGAGTAAAGCAAGCATGTAACCGAAGAAACCAGCAGCAAGCAGCACTGCAACTCCTATGTTGTCAGAAAAGACAAGAATTAGAATGTTCTACCAAATATCAAGGCATAGAACTCTATAAACGATAATTCAAGGTGACAGTATGTTTATGTACTTGCTATTAAGACTTTTTTTACTCTTCTCTTAACTGAAAGTAGAACCAAACGAGTTGGCTCATGGTAAGATCACCAAGCGTACCAAGAGGAAAACCAGTTTCATATTGGTGTGCACAATCATCAAAATGAAGCTGGATCTCCCTGATTGCCTGGTTCCCCCTGTCCACCACTAGAAGAGAGCAGCTGCTAGCAATGTAAACAACTTCAAAATCTGTAGAAAACTTTGCATCTTCGCTCGGCCCATCTGAGTGCCCACCTCTGCTCCACTTTCCCCCAGCGATGGTTGTGACCCCTGCACAAATACAAAATATGTAGTCAGACAAACAATGTTGTTCACTTAGTAGCTCCATGGACAATGCTACCTGACATTTACAACTGCAACAGTTGCTCTGGGAAATCCAGGGGACCTATACAATGCAGGTCCTTAAAGTAAGTCACAAAAATGAGAAACATCAACGTAGTATTATCCAAATTCAAAGTGTCTTTTTAGAAAAAAAAAAACTATATTGTTTAAGATCATGGGTTTTACCCAACTAATTGTTTGTTTGATGAACAATTTATTGCACTCTAATGGATTATATTCTGGTTGTGTAATTTGTCTATCATAAATGAAAATACAAGCAAGTTCCACTCCAGTTACATCATCCAGCTTCATCAAACCTAAGTTTGTTTCGCTTCTGAATAAACCTACTCATCCATCATCAAATCACCCTTGTCGAATGAGCTTGCCCCAAATCCATACATATTCTTCCATTTAGAACAACTTTCTGAAATCTTATCCAAATTTCCACTCATCTAATCGTGGTTACAGGAACAATATCCAGTGCCACGGGGAAAATGTTATATCTGACAAAAAGAATTCAAGCAAAGAATATTGATTGCTACATAAGTTGAAGATGGGAGTTCATTGACCATGTAAATGCAATCGTTGATCCAATGAATCATGCTTACATCATTTGCAACTCCTTAGCAATAGTTAAACATATGACTAGGTCCACTCCACTAACATTAATCTTTCTAGTCCAATTGCGTTTTCTTTTCCTCTCAAATAACCTAGCACTTGTTAAGCTCTCTTCAATCAAGCATATAAATAAGGCTAAATGAACAACCAAAACCATGTATCCTATATTGGCAATTACAACACTAGCTAATCTGACAACATTTAAAATTATTCTCCCACTTTTCTTGTCAAAGAAAAAGAAAAGAGAATATCCTCTAACTATTTTCTTCCTTTTGATCCTGTTGATATATCTCGAAACAGAGATACTGGTCTTTGTGTTGACAATCAGCAATATGTATACCAACATTAGTCTTTGCTATTTATTTAGACTGAGCACACTAAACAGAACCTATGAAAAATCAGATACCAAGTTAAGCTCAAGAAAAAAATCAAAAAGGAGGGAAGGGAATCGAATTGAACAAACTCACCACCCATGTTATCACAACCAGTGCATTCTAGCTGGCATCTATTAGGGGCAATCAGATGAATTTCAAATATGTTGGTTTGTGCATATAATTCTTATAAGAAATCTGCAATGAACTTCAGGAATTCTACCATAACCCACAAAGTTATCATGCATCTGTTGGTTGTATTTCTTGACTTTTCTCTTACCTGTGTCACTAATTTTCCTGATTGCCATGTTTGTTGTGTCTGCAATATATATATTTCCCCTTCCATCAACTGTAAAGCCCCTTGGATGGTTCATTCTTGCTTCTCGTGGCCTTCCATCAACATGACCAACATACCCTTCTGGAGAACCAGCAAGAAGCTTGGGTCTGCTATCTGCATTTGTCAATTGAATGAATGAATATGATCAGTAGAAGTGGTTAAATGTATATGCAGCCACACCAAAAACAATTTCAAGTGTTCCTCACCATCAATATTATACAAGTAATTTTACAGCCATTGAGATGGAACAAAAAAAATTTCAAAGCAAATATTAGCAATGATGATAACTTAATAGGTAAGGTCTGCTGCTAGCTATCTTTAGATCGATAAGTCAGTTCCGAATTGAACGTCTTTTGTTTTTGTTATGTTCCAAGAGTCGGTACTATCACCTACAGATGAAGAATCTCAGTTGAGACTCAGGATAAAAGTCAAAATGTGAAAGGATCATAAGTAACCTGCCTCTCCGCAAGTATGATAAAATACAAATGCCATGACATGTCAATTCATCACCATTATAAGCTAAAAACTTGAACGAGTAACTAAGTTTAGTTCTAAAAACTCTATAGAAGAATGCTGATTTTCTAAGAAAATGGACCAAAAATTAATTTGTTCAATGCAATAGAATGTATATCAACCAAAATTTATAATAAAAGAAAAACCTCTAATAGTATGGTAGCCACCATGTTCACTCAACATCTGAAGATAAAACACATGAAAATCTACCATATGGCAGAATGATACAATACAGTTATAAAACTTCGACTGATCTAAATATTGCTGCTCAAAATTCACTACGCCACAATTAATTGAATATAATTACAAAGGACACATGAAGGAAGCGCTTCAGTTCCCATTTAAAATCAGTGACAGAAGCTCACATCTAGATAATGGCTGCGCGATCCGGTACAGATTGCTGTTGACTGAATCAAGAAGCAGCAGCTCCCCATTCTGCGTCACCTCAACCGAGTAAGGCTCAATCCCGAGCTTACTTCCATCGAACACCGTCTCAACAGTGTATCCACCCTCAAATTTCATCAAAGGGCGGTGGCCAGAGATTGCTGCAAGAAATGTAGTCAGATCAGCTCAACAATATGTCAAGGAAATCAAAAGGCATCAGGGTTGGGCGAATTATACCTGTCTTTGGAGTAGACTTCAGCGACCACAACCTCTTCAATAGTGCAGAGGCAGCATTGGACACAGCCGCACTAACAATTTCTAGTAACACGATCAGAGGATGAGTTGATAATGCAGTATAAACAGACACAAATATGAAGTGCAGAACATGAACCAAGAAGAGAACTCACTCCCAGGTGAAGCAGCTGAAGCTGAACTAAACCCACTCAGTAGAACCAGTAGAAGAATGAGCACTTCCAACCCTCTCATCTTCTTCCACTGATGTCTCTGCTCTTGCAAAGGACTACTGATCCCTCGGAGAAACAAGGAAGAAATGTGAACTCACAGCACAGAACAGGAGGAACCCTTATTCTTGACCTCCTGTAAGGCAAAAGAGCAAAGAGCAGCGAGAAAGAGACAAGTGAGGACTGAGTGAGTGAGGTAGTGAGGAACATGCAGGACACGGAAGTGTGAATAGAGTAAGGAGAAAACAAACAGGGCTGTCACATGCCACTGCTGCCGTTCAGCATCCACTGTAGCCTTTAAGCCACACTCGATTCCTCTACTTGGAATCCTAAACAATTGCTGCAGATTTTTACACTAAACAACAGTGCAAACAAAGTTGGGAGAGCTTCTTTTTCCTTCCTTCTTTTTACAGGTTAGTTCACACTTTGTACACAAGTTTCAAGGTGGTGGGGTGGGGATTACTCACAGTCAGCAGACTCTGCCTGCAACACCAACACTTGCTTTGCTTCCTGTGGATTCTCCTGTGGATATATTCCTTCCTCCACCTTCGTTTGCCACTTTCTCACCTTTTCATAATTGCATGTGACTCCTGTTTTCATGTGGGCAGCATTGGAGGGGATCCATCACCTCCAGCTGCTTTTTCTTTGTCCTACTCTCTTCCTTCACACTGGATGCAGAAAACTACAGTCAGCAGGCAGCTCAGCATCAACTCCGATCCAAGATTACAATGTTTGAATGCCAAACTTGGAGTTTGAATGCTGGTTTGAGCTGCAAGATACGCACAGTAGTTCAGATCTGGTGCTGGAGGAATCTGACCTTGTTTGAGGTGATGAAGGCTCAAAGGTCGGCTGTGGTCACGGGAATCATTACAAGCATTGAAGGGAGGAAGAGGTCAGATTACAACGAGGGCAGCAGAGTGGTCCGCGGGGTTCTCGTGAGTGGCATAAGGTGAAGAGTGCTGCTCTCTGTGCACTCTGAACATTGTTGGAGTTACTGCAGAGATGGCTGTGGAGTCACGCAGCAGCTTGTCGCTTGGAGGAGTGATGCCAATTGTGAAGGTTCCGGGTGGCTGTGTTATCGGGTCGGGTCCATCTAAGATCCAGATCCTATAACTTATCAGATCCAAAAAGGAAAATAGTTGACTGTCTTCACACCACACTATGAAATAAAAGTCGACCCTCAATAGTTTCACTTTCATCCGTATCACAACCACAATCACAAAGTCAATCCCACAATGAAACAAGTGCGAGAATCATATCTCATTCAAACCACAATGTCTATGTACTCCAACAAACCAATGTCAGAACATGCCATAATCTGTACAAAACAATGGCAAGAACATCCAAAACTTCAACGAATAAGACAATATTTTGCAAACTTGTAACAAAATCGCCTTTGGTGCATCTCCTTCCACTTAGAAATTTACTGTTTCTGATGCTATAAAGCTTGCTGGATGATTGGAAGAACAAATGAAGGCTGAAGAAGGCATGAATTCACATGTATGCTAAAACAGATTGAACTCAACATGTAGAGCTCATTAGGATGTACAGGTGCTATGACTAGCATATGAACAAAAAAGACAGTCAAAAATCGACCTCAACTCGAACTTTCAAATGAAACCTGATAGTGTGTGAACTTTTGATTCTGAGTTGAGACAGCAGTGATACCTCGTAATAACCTTACAACTTCACTGGTATCTTCAACGTAGTATTTGGCCTTGCTTGGCTTTTGACCAACTGTACATGCAAAGACTTCGGGAACTGACGGAAATAGATTGCTTGAAGCGGTGTTGTTGATGCTCTCAAACATGTCCTCATCAGATCGGTCATCACCAATGCACATCACAAAGTCCGGTGGCTTCCCACAGTTGCTCAGAGTCCCAAGAAGCTTCTCCACCACCAGCCCTTTACTAACTCCCTGCACATATACAATCTTGTTGTTAGATGCCAGTAGAGCAAGAAAAAGCACCGAAGAACTACGACACGCAAATCTTCCACCATAAGTTTGCACCTGAGGTTTTACTTCAACAATATGTTGACCCCGCTTAACAACCACTGGCTCGTTTGCCAGAACACTCTCAAGATGATCCAGTAGTTCTTTAGCTTGGCAGGGACCAAAGTCATGATCTGCATATTGATGATGCCATACAATTGCACTCTCCTTTACTTCTACAAATGAACCATCTGTGGTATCAGTATATAATTGTATAACTGGTTTCGCTATCTTCATCCAATCAGAATCAGCAACAACTGAATTGGACTCCCACTCAACATCCTTTCTCCACCTATAAGGGAAAAGAAGAGAACCAAATCAATGAAACACGGCAACAACAGAAAACACAAGATTAGGAAGTATGAGTAGCTTTTATGAATTGTACCTGATGAAATAGCCATGTTCAGCAGCAATTCCAAGGTTTTCACATGAGGAAAACCACTCACTAAGAGAATCCCTGCCTCTGCCACTGACAATAAACACAGTGTTATTTGGATCGCTGCACAGGCCATTCAGGATAGATATGGTTTCTTGGCTTGGAGTTTTGTTGACAGATGATTCAGGCATAATGGTGCCATCATAGTCCAAAAATATAGCTCTTCTGTAGGTATTCTTGTAGGATGATACAATATGATTGAATGTCAATTTCCTAAAATTAGGTGAAAGGAAAAGTACACGGAAATTTAGGCCAAATCCAAGAGCCCAGCACCTCTGACTGTAGTAGTCTTTGCATGCTCTCTTCAGATCCTGAGAAAAGCTGTGAGCCCAGTAAGCAACATGATGGGTGCTGACATAACGATAATGTTTTTCATGACGCAACTGTCTCTCTGATTCTCCCAATATAATTGATTGATGAAGAGCATCAGCCACATCCTCAACACTCCAGGGATTGACCCTAAAGGCTCCACTAAGTGATGGAGAGCAACCAACAAACTCAGATACAATAAGTGTGCTTGTGTGTGAACCGCCCACATTGACACCCCTACACTTGTCCATCTCCTCCGTTCCCTGCCTGCAAACTACATACTCATAGGAAACCAAGTTCATGCCATCCCTCACAGCATTCACAATGCAACACTCTGCTGCCACATAGTAAGCAATTCTTTCATAGAAAGGGATAGGCTTGTCAATAAGTACCACTGGATCATAGCCTGGAGTACCATAAGAACTGTTAATCCTTTCAGCTATTGATATTGCTTCTTCTCTTGCTTCCTTCACATCCTTTCCTGTGCTTCTTGCAGGGTTTACAATCTGCACAAGGATAATATTTCCTCTTAAATAGGGACTTCTCTCCAACAAAAGCTCGAAGGCAAGCAACTTCAGGCTAATGCCCTTAAATATATCCATGTCATCGACACCGAGTAGCAACTTCTTCCCCTTGAATTTTTTCTCAATCTCCTGGACCTTTGAAATTGTATGAGGATGATTCAGTACAGAATGAAGCCGGCCTATATGAACACCGACAGAGAGAATCTTGATGCTCACTATGCGTCCATAATATTCGAGTCCTATATAACCACGTTTGGATTCATAATGCAGGCCTAACATCCTGCTACAACAAGAAAGGAAGTGCCGTGCATAATCATATGTCTGGAAGCCAATTAAATCGGCATTAAGCAATGCCTTGAGTATTTCCTCTCTGACAGGCAACGTCCGATAGATTTCGGATGAGGGAAAGGGGCTGTGAAGAAAGAAACCAATTTTGATTCGATTCAGTCGTTTTCTTAGGAATGTTGGAAGAAGCATGAGGTGATAATCATGGATCCACACATAGTCATCATCTGAATTAATTACCTCCAAAACCTTGTCTGCAAATTTTTTATTTGCAGAAACATAGGCTTGAAAAAGAGAATGGTCAAAGAGATCACCCTTATGAAGACCAATAGGAAGCATATAATGGAAAAGAGGCCATAATTGCTTCTTGCAGAACCCGTGGTAATACTTCTTATAAAGATCAGGAGAAAGGAAGGTTGGCATGCACCCATATTCTTCCAATAGCTTTTGAGAAACTACTTCTTGCTCACGGACATCTATATCAGCCTTCAAACATCCAACATATATGACTTCAGTATCATAAGAAAATCCATCTTTCAGTTGTAGCAGTAGTGCATCCTCATCCCATGTGAAGCACCATTCTCCAGTCGTTTGATCTTTCATAGAGTTTAGTGGAAGGAAGTTTGCTACTATGATTTTACGATCACGGAATAGTGATGTGGTAGTACAAGAGTCTTCATCAGTGCATGCTCCTTCATCTGTGTCATTTATTATTCCTGGAGTTGTCATTACTCTAGGAAGTGATTTAATAGACATACTGAAGTCTATTAGATCGTCAGCCCCCATTTCTAAAAGGTTGGCACATGATTTTGACAACATATTTCTCAAAGCTTTCTGGCTTTTAACAAGTCAGTAAAACCACCAAGCAAGAAGCTCCCAGTTCCAATTACTATCTCAAAAGCTTACAAGTTTAAATATATATATATATGTGTATTACTAGATTCAAACCTGTGAAAGCAAACAGATTAGACACATAAGAGAAACCACTAAACAGAATATCAAATTTATGCAGTCGAAACAGAAATATAGACTAGATGAAAGAAGTTTGTACAGTCAGATCAAACTATGAGGTTCGACCTATCATACATCAATAATGATGGAACAATAACTCACTTAGATGGACCCCAGAAAGTAATTTAAGCAAGAGATGAAGAATGGAATAAATGCAAAAAAGATATGAAATTTAGAAATGAAAAGGGATCAGATTCGATTTGTACTAAAAAGAAATCTCATCAATGATTTCATCAACAACAAAGATTATTTTCCAAAGCAAATATGAAAGTATATCTTCTCCTAAGAAGGAAAGATCTAATGATTTATATATTTTAATTTATGGAATGCAATTTTCCTTTTTTATTCTGCCTTATACTTGTAATTTCGTTTTCATCTTGTACTTGGAGGGACTAAAAAGAGGAAATGAACTGCAATTGGAGATCACAGAATGATTGAATGAATTAAAATGTTTTTCTCATCCGTAGTGATAACACTACATTTCTTTTAGATGGTAGGATTCCATCATCTATATGCACCCATGAGAAGGTACACAACCTTCGTCTCCGAGTTTATCATCTTCCCTTTCTCTCTTTCTCCCAGTCTCCATCTGAAATTATATAATATATATATACACATATATATATATATATATATATATATATATATTCTTCTTTTTAGTTCCGTCATGAACAGGCCCTTCATCACACTAATTCTGTCATATCCAATATAAGGAAACCTTACAATCCTGGTAGGAATTATTTCCCATCAACAACATTAACTTCTTATTGATGCAAACTCAAGCAATAAGATTCATCACCTAGTCATCATCATCATTTTTATTCCTATGAACTTACATGCGAAGTTTTCGCATGGAGAAACAAAATCTCAATGAAAATCAAACCAATCTAAGTAACATCAGAATCTTACAGATATTTATATTTGCACAAAATAACTCAGAAATGAAAAGAAATCTATTTTCCAGTTGACACAAGCAAAAAAAAAAAAACAAAGGTATGACCTGATACTACAGCACAAACCATTTGAAGAAAGCATTGAAAGAAGTAAGACAATCACTTCAATCATATACAAATAGTCCCCAGCACCCTAGAATCAAGGGTGATGATGGCAAAGGAGTGGTGGTGTTAAAAAAGTTACTAGTTTTGTGTCATTATCTCAATCATGTCAGAAAATTCATCTATTGCTCATCTCAATCTAGCTTGACGAATGAGTGATGAGATAACCCTCTGAATAATTTTCGCATCTTAATTTTAGACGGTTTACAAATGCCATCAGTAGCTTATTATATAAGTAAGCGTTTCTGTTTCATCACATAATTCAGAAAGATTGTCACATGGTTAGAGACTCAATCCACTAAAAGTAACAAAGCCTTAAAAATTAGAATTTCCTCAGTCAAAGCATTGGCATCTTTAACACATACACAAAAACAAGTTCAAATCAACAAAAAAGAAAAACAAATTTTGCCAGCAGTGACCTTGTCTTTTCTCTAATAAAGATAGTTTTCATAAGAGTGAGCCTTTGTCAAATATATGTACATTATGTTGCAGAAAACTATGCATTTAGCAGAAAGGATTTTGGAGGTAACAAAGCCAACTTTGGTTCTTACGTCCTAAACTTATCCAAGCCACCTCACTTTCTATAGACAACAAAAAGAGCTAAAACATTCCCCGAAAACGAAATCAAACGAAGATTCCTCAAGCCCATCTTCGTAAACACAATCATAAGGAAAGATTTAATCTGATTCAAGAGAGAGAAAAAAAAGAAGAATAAAAGAGAGATGACCGTAAAAGATTAGCCATAAAAGAAACATCCTTGTCTCCCTCAACAGTTCTCGAGATCACGACAACCCCATTCCACTCACCCACTTACCATGGATTCAAAGATGCAAGCAATAGAATCGACCGAAGAAAACCATAAAAATCTTCACTTTATTCCGAGTCAATCAGAACAATCTCCAAAAACAAATCTTTCACTACATTGATCAAACAAGCAGTAAAAGGTCATCGAGAAGGAACCACAAAGAACTCAGCGCAAGCACCACGACCGACACAAAGAGCTCGGGATCGGGGTACACATACCTCACAACGGCGGGATCAGCGTCGTCAGAGGTCTTTCGCCGGGGAGATCGAGACAGCTCGGAGAGACCTATCTCTCTGCTTTGTGTTCTTTGTCTATATGAGAGGGGGAAACAGAGGCGAGAAGGAGACGTGGCGAAGATGGAGATAGAGATGGAGATGGGAATGGAAGTCATTTAATGTACGCTTTATTGTCTACACTACTTTGCTTTATTACTTTTTAATATTACTTTGTAACGCCGTGGTTGGATTTTTTTCTTTTATATATATAAAATATTATTTAATATATTGGGGTTGAAATCTGGAAATGCCATTAATTTTTTTAGTTGTTTTCATAAATGCCATTATCGGAAAATATATTTTGCAGATATATCTCCACAATATATAAACAATGACAAAAATCTATTGAAGAGGAACTCGTACTATTTTTTATTTTTATTTTTTATAAAATATTTCAGATAAATTTCCTCAATTATTCACAGTTAAAAGATGAATCACACACTCACATTCAAATTAGCAAGTTAACAAAAAGGTGGAAGATAGAAGGATAGATTAAACTTCCAATGACAAGTAAAAGAAAGGGGTATCATAGCATATCTAACTTTGAGATATAATATATCTGGAGATAGCATGTATGGCACGTAAAACTATCTATCTATATATATATCCAAAATGTGCCCCTGAGTGGATTAGATTGGATTAGGTCAAGTGGCATAACTTGCGTGCATATCCTAAGTTTATCCCCAATTAATTTAGATAGAAGACTTTAGTCGGGTTCTGAGTCAGCGATTATGATATCCTGAATTATTTAGATAGAAGACTTGGTTGGGTTCCGAGTCACAACATCTCTCTCTCTCTCTCTCTCTCTCTCTCTCTCTCTCTCTCTCATGCTGAGGTTATCTTCAAACTTCATTCCCTGCTTCCCTATTCACCATCAGAACAGTTGTATCCAAACAAGTTTCCGCAGGCAGTAATCTTGTGTTTTGATCAGCTGATGAGGAGATAAAGCATCTTAAATCTCAAGGTAATCATGTAGGATGGTGGATAACGAGGACGAGTTAATACTCAACAGCCGTCGTCGTCCATACAACTCTCTCTCTCTCTCTATCTCTCTCTCTCTCTGTGACTCATACTTCAAGCAACAGTTGGATAAGTTCATCTTCAAACTACATCCCTTCATCCCCTCCCTATTCACCACCAGAAGCGTCAAAGTTGTAACCAAGCAAAGCTGCGCAGGCATTATTAATCTTGAGTTTTGATCAACGGACGACGTGATCAGCATGTAAGGTAATGGATAAAGCCATGTGGAAGTCAAAATCTGGAAGAAGATGGGGAAGCCTTTTGGCGTCGTCTTCTTTGGCGGAATGAGGCCACCAAGAAACAATAATGGGGATTGGATTTCCTGTGGGTCTCTCTCGAGATACGCAGCGTCCGCCCACCGCATGCACGTAAGCATCATCTCGCCTTCTCCGCCGGATATTATAAGGTTGGCCATCCACCACCAGCTCTTCGTTCTTATCGTGAACCAACCAAACTATTCTTGTTCTTATTAGTTTAGAGCTCATATGTATGACATCTTGCCTTCCAAACAAGGCTATATATATATATATATATATATATTGGTGATTAAGGACCAGAAGAAGGGGTGTCTGCGGGACGCGAATCTGGGATCCACCCGATGGACCGGCCTGATTGACGCGTGTCCGTGACCGACGATCGGGCGGAGGCCGGGGCGGGACCCACTTTATCCACAACGTCCGCGTTCGCCGCCGCTGTCGGTCGCTGTGGCGGCGCCACGCCGTGGAAAAAATGAACCGTCCTTTGACCGCCAGCAGGTCTCCCGGATGATCACCACCGTCGATCTCATCAGATCGATGGTTAGGATCATCGAGAGCACCAGTGTGGCTCCGCTTCCAACCACCGCGTCACGACTTAAAGTGCTACTGCTGCTTCGTGTGTCCGCCCCGTCTGTGGTCAACTTGGTCGTGACTTAACCCGGGTGGAAAAAGAAATTATGACTTCAAATTCTAATGAAATGCATAGAAATTTGCTTCTGATCAACTCTCAGATTTTGTTGATCTCACATCTCTGTTAATAAAGCTCCTAATGTTGTGCTACATAAGTAATTAACATTTTTAATTTACACAAACAAAATCATCTGTTCTCACATTAGTTTTTCTATAGATAAGCTACCAGCACAGAGGGAACAAGATGAGTGTTCACTAAATCTCCAAGCAACTGAAATCAAACTTAGTGGATCTCCTCATTGAAGTGGATAACTTTTCGACTCCCCTCCCTTATCCAACAGCAGCATTCCAGCTATGACTTGTGAGCATGCAAGTGAATACTATAAAGCATGTATCATGGAATCTTATCCACTGCCAGTACTGGCATGCACCTTCTTCTTCACTGTACTCCATTGTGTAAAGTGTGTGGGGGGGGCATCTCAGAAGTCTATGTCCCTTTCCTTCTTTGTGGGGTGGCATCTCCCAGGGTTCCAACCACTTCAAACAAGAAAAATATGGGATTTATATATTAGTGATGAAATAGGTGAACAGAAAATGATAGGCAGATTCAATAGGTAGGAGATATTTTATGATCATGTTGTCTTAACAACACTAAAATAATTAGAAAGGTTGGAGAAGTGTTGTCAGAAACAGTGTGATGGTTTGTTCCTGGAGAAAACCAGAGTCCACCACCCTTGTCCCAAGCTTCAAGTTCAAACAAGTTGCAGGTCAACATATACAAGTAAAATATTAATATTAGAAGAAACTTGTTGTTTGACTGAGTCAATGAACATCCTTCAATGCATTTGACAGATTATTGAAGATTTCAAAATGAAGCTTTGACATCAAGTTGGTGGTCTCTGCTTTGCAGATTTCTATGGAGATCATTTTGAGTAAGAAAGATTCATTAGCAAGCAGCAGAAGTTTCTTTTGGGATAAGTGAAAAATCTCATTTGCTCAGAACCAAATCCACCCCTGCATGTTATTGAGGTACTGCTTATCACAGACAGTGTTTGTCATTACAGAATGAGGAGCACAAACTACTTCAATCTGCAGTTGGTGAACTTCTCTTCCAGCTCTACAAGCACTAGAATCTCCATACAAAAATTATTCTCCTATTTACATGATGGTACCTTGCAAAGGCAGAACAAAGGAAGAAATCCTGCACCTAAATGCTTGTATTCGTTTCTTTTATGTACAAGGACACAAGATTGGAGGATGAGCTTGATCGTCAATGGTGCAGATGAAGATGACAGAGGTGAAGCTGTACAGTTGCAGTTGAAGCTCAGACATTGTAGATCATCCCGACCTCCAGCGTCGATGCATGAGGGATGCTGACTGCATACATTGGACCCCTGCAGTTCCTCCTCAGGAACTCGTATCCGAAATTGATCACAAGCCGCTTTATTAGGCTCGATCCACTCTTTGCCCTCATGTATGAATGCCCAAGGATGAATGCCATTCCTGCTTCTCTTGCTTCCATTAGCTCTTGCAACTCTTCTCTCATGCCCTTCTCTAACTTCGGGCTCCTTGGCAAGACAAACCTTACAGTTTTCTTAGGTGGAATTGGTGAAGAGGGCATTGCCTTCGAGTTCGAAGGGCCAGGTGCTTCCACAGGTTCTACAGCTCTTTCCTCATGGAACCTGAAACCTGCACTCACCACCATCATCTTTTCATCACCGTTCTCGGTTGCCTCTACATAACCATTCTGCTCGTGCCCTGCAGATTGTATGAACTCCGCAATGCTAGATACCAGATCCTTCTCGAACTCCAAGTCATCCTTGTGTATGTCATGGTACCCATACCTGACAATGACCCTGTAACTTCTGTATTCTTTTGGACCAACGCGACCAACAAGGAATCTTTCCTCGGTCAGGACGTGTGGCACTGGGACTGACTTTATGCAAAGGAAGACAAGAACCTGGTGCGAATGAAATATAATGTTATGTTGATGAACAATATGAATCAATTCTATCATTTAAGTGATAAGAGAATCAACGACGCCTGTTCTATTACTACCGATAAGCTTAGTGTGTGGAAAACCTTAATAGTTACCTGGTGAAATGCAGGTAAGTTGGTGACAAAATGTGAGAAAATGGCTGGGATTCCTGATATGAGCTCTGTATGAATGAGCCCAATGCCTCGCACACGTACAAAGCCAAGAGCAGGACCAAGGCTAAGGAGCCAGTTGATGGGGACCTTGTTCTGGACATCAAATTCGTACTTCTTACGTGTGCCATAATGCCATATGCACATGACAGTCATGAGAACGAAGGAAAGAGCAATAGGAACCCATGCTCCCTCGAGGAACTTGATTAGGGAGGCCGAGAAGAAGAGCACCTCTATGGTTCCGAAGAATACAACGAAGCATATAGCAAGAAAAATGTTCTTGTGCCAGCAAAGGACAATTACCAGGGACATCAAGCAGGTGGTTACCAGCATAACAATTATGACTGCTAAACCTGTTGCAATTGAAGAGTAAAAAATGGTGCACTAACAAAATTCATGTGCAACGATGTAAATCGTAAAGAGAGATATCCTCCGGAGAATATGAAATAATCACTTGACAGGTTGTTCACATATGAAAGGGTTATGTTATCACTATCAACATTAACAAATGAGTTATTGGATGCAAACAATTATAGAATCATGATCGAAGGCAGCAGCAGAAGCAGAAGAAAGACTGATTAACTGCAAACTAAAAGATGTTTAAAAATGAGAGAAAAAAAAAAGTTTGTATCAGAATAATAGTAGAGTGAATCACATAATAGAAGTATAGAACCATAATTTTTTTGCATGAAGGCCCAAAAACATATAAATACAGGTGATCCAAGACTTTGTTTATTAAAAAAAATGAAAAGAGAAAAAGCAAAAGGAACAGTCTCAAAGGTTGATGCTGGAGATGACCAATCTATATATAATAGGAAATGGCAGCATAGATTATAGAAGCCAAATTGCCTACATGATACAGTGGTGAGATCGGCACATTAAAGTTCCATTCACATGCCGATGCTTTTGTGAGCAAACTGGTTCCATGATCACCAATGGTGAGATCATTTGCCTGGGAGCTGGAGGCCCAAATCAGAAAGTTAAAACGAAGAATCTGAATGTAAAACCTAAATGACCTTGGAAAATTGAACTTAGATCTACAAAGTTCTCAATGAAATTATCAGAGAGCAAAACATGGAATTTTCTTCAAAATTGGACTGTCATATATATGTACTTCATGTTGTCTTCTTGGGGTAATTATCATTTATATAAATTGCTTGGATAAATGATAATTATTGCAAGAATATCAAACTGAATCTGATCCACAAGTTGAAGAGTCATCATGATCAACTAGGTCTATTCCCATAAATATAGGATTCTACAGGTAGAGATGACCTAAAATTCACGATAAAGAGGCAAAACCATTAGGCACCCAGACTTTAAAGAAGGGAGGCGCTTTATGTTAAATTGGTAAAAGAAATCCAAAGATCATAGAGAAATCAATGAGTTATACTCTAGCACATTATACCTTGTGCATTGCCCAGGTGCTTTGTGTCTCTGAAACCGATAGTCACAGCCAAACACAATAACATCAAAATCCAGTTGATCTCTGGGATGTATACCTGACCACCTATTTTGGATGAAGTATGCACTATCTTCACCCTTGGAAAACAACCCAAGGCAGTGCACTGTTTGATAATTGAGAAAGTACCAGTTATAACTGATTGGCTTCCCACCACAGCAGCAAGTATAGCTATTGCCAGAACAGGCCATCTTAATCTCTCTAACAAGAGAAAATTCTACATGTAAATACTCTGGAAATTAGGATGACTATGCTGATCAATCTATGATTGTGCAAAATTTAATGTGCAGGAAAACAAATACCTGGTACAGACACATAGAACCCAATCCGATAATGATTTTGGATAACATGGTGCTGAGATAGATAAGCCGCTTGTCCCATATATGCCAGGAGCAAGGATGGGTACACCACAAAAGTAAAAGCAATCTGTAGAGAAATGAAAGTTTATTGGATAGCAAATTTTAATGTCAATAGCCCTTATAGTGCAAGCACTCTGAACAAGTTGTTTAACAAATTTAATTCAAGTCTACTGAATTCTTGAAAACTAGCCAAAAATGACAAGTGCTCCACTTCAATAACGTATAAATGTGTAGAAGTAGATACTGCTGACGAGATAAATGCGGCTTTTAGCTCTTGAAAATCAGCCCTTCCATCTCTTTTACAACTCACTTCATAAAAGCAAAATTTTCTTAAGGGTAATGGAAGCGACATTGGGAATTCTATGAAAAACATCTTTCACTACATTCTTCATATATCTTCTCATTTTGGGTCGAATCTTATCATTTTAAACCAGGCAATTAGTGTTTTTGTCAATCTACATGCGTTTTTATTGTGTCTTATGAGCATTAAGAACTTATTACTGCTTTCGAGTAGATGAATCTCAGATAAAGACTTAAGTATTACGAGATTAATAAATGGAATATGGCCCCAATCTCTTGCTCTGGAGATCTCGATATACGGCTGCATACAGTCTTTGGGAGAACAATGATGCATAAATTCAGGAGATGTAAAAATTAAAATGGTTTCCTTCCATGTTTATGGTAGGACTTATATGGCAGACAAACAAATTAACTCCAATTTGTACTCTACAGAATACTAGGAACCTTAATTCTCATCGACTTTGCCATTAACTGGTCCAAAATGTCAACCATGTCTAAGCCATGTTATATAGCTGTGTCTGAAGTGAATTATCTGAAATGCCATCAAGGCTTTAACACGTGCCCTCAAAGATATTTTGACAAGGAAACCGACAAAGGTGCAATCTATATTATCTGTCTGTATTATCATTAATAACATTAATGCATATTTCAGCATATAGCCCACAACAATATACACAAATTTTGTTTACTATGACTTCAAATTTGAAAACCGTGGGATGTGTTTTCTGTGCATACCATATTTCCTGTTGGATTTATGACACTCAGTTTCTAGTGTTAACACTCCATTCAAACTAAGGCTAAATCAATTGTAGTACTGAAACTTTCATGTTTGTCAGGCCATCGATGAACTTCTAAACTATTTCTCACTAAGTTGGAAGTTAGAGGTTACATTATATGTCATCAAAGTATTTAATGCTCATTTATTTGTTAGAATCATCCTAAGATGACGTATTTTGAAGGATGATGTAAGCTAAAATCAAGCATTTCAGCTCACCATTATTATTATTTTTTTAAAATCACCATTACTAGTAAGGGGTTTATGGTGTTTTCCTCTCAATCATTCACTGCCGTAAAATTAGCATCTACCAAACAAAAAATTCAATTCTGGACCAGACCTGGATTTCTTTTACTTGCTTAACACCACTTAAATGGGCTTTTGACCAGTAAAGAACTTAAACTTATATATCGGTCATCCTTTATTTTAGATTTTGACAGACTTGACAACCAATTGTGAATATTCTACCTATTCTTTTAACCATATATCATAGATAGAATTAAATGACAAACTGTTAAAGATCTTAAATACAAACACGACAAAAATGAGCAAATTTGGGAAACAATGCTTCAAAAGTAAAACAATTTTAAATAACTCAATATAGTTACAACCAAGAAAAAAGATACATGCAGTGAACAAAAACATATACCACAGAAGAAGTATTAAAAAACTTGTGAGTTGCAACCTGGTGTCCTTACCTTTATTGATGACTGTGAAAAATGTCCCAGATCTGCATACATTGCTTCAGAACCTGTAAAAGAGAAAGTTGGGAATAAAATTATTCAACGGTATGGAAAAATGTGCTAAGATGATCAGGAACTTCAACAAACCTGTTATGCATAAGAGAACACCACCTAAAGACATCCAACCTCCTCTTTTGGTTTTCTTCAAAAACTTGTACATGTAGTAGGGGGAAAGGGCTTGATATACATGAGGATTCCAGTAGAAAATATTATAAGCACCAATTACACTGATGCACATAAGCCAGATCACGACAATTGGTGCAAACAGGAACCCTAGTCGGTGTGTGCCGTATTGTTGCAGTGCAAACAAACAGACCAGTATGAGACATGCAACAGGAACCTCAACATCTGGAAGTTATAAATCACATTTAACAACCATCAGGTGTAAAAACTGAATAATTGAGTAAGCTGCAGAAAAGCCACAAAGTCAATTTAAAATGCAAGCAATACATTTGGAACCAACAACCACTGCATAATCACATTAGCCAGCAAACAGAAGCAACATCTACCAATCAGAGTCTCAGGTTCAACAATCAGAAAACTAAGAGGCAGCACTAAATCACATAACAAAAAGATACTAAAAGACACCACAATATTTCTCAAGCCTTTTGAAATTGGCAATTAAACATCCAAGAATACATGGCTAATTACATAGCATATCACAGACACGAAGGATTGCTGAATTATCCTAGGAAGCCAGTTGATAGATAGGGGGTCAATCTTGTTGAACAACTAACGAACCAAATGTAAGGAAAATCTAAAAAAAATGATAATCCACATTCAATTTCATCTCCAAGTCAAAAAGAAGCTGAAAGGTTACATAAAATGTAGTCCTGATTACATAAATTTGAATTTGTTCTTCCCAACTTCTAGAACACCAGAAAAGTTGTATGCAAGAAAATTTCTAACGCTTTCTCTTCTTTGCTTCTATTCAGTTGTCCTGGAAGTTTTGACAATACACTGACTACAAAAGAAGACATAGCTTATAGACTGTTGCTAAAAGAAATAAGTAGGACAAATAGCATAGAACAGGTAGAGTTGAGGAAAAATAAGAACTGAAGATCAATGTGAAGTAAGAAGTCTCTAGTATAAGCATGACTTCTGGATAGCCAAGCCAGAGAGCAACTTGCCTTTACTTACATTGGATGACAGTATCTCATGACTCAGATCAATAGATCACTTATACAAGCAATCTATAACCAAAAGCAAAGCTTCACTGTAGCTCATCAGTGACCTGCACTGAAGTTACCTATGTAGCTTCAACATGTTCAGTAATCATCGACCTTCTTTTTTTTCCTTTTTAAATGAGTCTACCTCCTTCATAATCAAGTTAGCTCAATATGTCTTAGCAAAAGGACAGAGAACAATAATGATAATTGTCCACCACCCACAATTTCTAGAAGAAAATAAAGCATTGCTAAAATTGCATATTTGCAAACATTTATAATTGCAATTCAATGTGATTAGGCATCCTTGAGGAGACCAAAAGACAGAAAAAAACCAAGACAGGCAAATTTGACCCTACCAACCAGAAAGGAATTACTAAGAGAGAGAACAAAACGCAGAGATAGAAACAAAGACAGAATCATGGCAAATATCAGAAGAGATATTAGTAGGAAATCTACATCTAGACCCTTAAACAAAATAATTTAGTAATTAGCTCTTGTCGTGAAACTTCCTTACATTTGTGATGTTCCTTCGACATGGAAAGCTCAAGACCTGAGACTGCAGAGAACACTGCAACAATAAAAGAACATATTTAGGGCGAAAGAAGCACACCGAGTGGCCAAAGGAACTACAGAAGAGCATACAGAACAAAGCAGATTACCCGAGATTGCGGGGGTGAGGACACCATCCCCAATGACCATGCATGTCCCAAGCAAAGCAAGAACCAGCAACACACGCTGCGAGATTTGGTGCTTCTCCAATAGCTTCCTCATCCACGGTGCAGTCATCGCACCACCAGTAGGGGCAGAAGGATCGCCATTGAGAAGGCCCAAGTGATCATCCTTCTTATTATAGGCCAAGAGCTCCTCATCGGCGACCTGCCCGTTTGGTATGAACCCAACGCGGGCGTGACGAACGAGGAGGGAATAGAGGGCGAACGTGCCACCCTCACCGTTATCGTCTGCTCGGAGAACTACGAGGACATACTTGAGGAGAGGGATGAGGGTGAGGGTCCAGAAAACGAAAGAGAGCACGCCATAGATCTCGTCGTTGCTCTCCGAGTGCTCGATGTCATCAGCAAAGGTGCTCTTGTACACATACAGGGGTGAAGTGCTGAGGTCGCCATAGACAACGCCAAGGCTCTGGTAAGCAAGCATCACGACTGACCTCCATGATTGTCTCTGCAGTTCAGGTGAGGTTCCCTCATTGGAGCATCAACACTCATCAAACATCTTCAAAACCTTAGCTTTCAGATGAAATGGAGCAAATTGCAATCCCAAAACCAACAAGAGTACCTTAAAATCTAGCAAAAATTCTTAAAATGTTCATCTATCACAAAAAAAGAGAGAGACGAAAAGAAAGCACTCGGCCCAAGAAACTAATCCAAACTCCCTCCCACTTCTGATTTCAAAGATTCATCAACAAACGTCAAACACGCGGCTCTTAACAAGAAAAAAGCGCCTAAAACCCAAACAAAATCCCTCCTTGAGCTCAATCAACTCCGAAATCTGAACTCGACAATAAGATAAATGCAAAACCGAACTCGTTTGAGATCAAAGTTCTCCGAAACACCTTCAAAATCCAAACTTTAGTAGCAAACGCTTTCCAACTCACCTTGGCAGGATTGATGTAGGATCCGCTCTCGAGATCCATTTCCGAGAGATTAAGGTTTCACAACCCCATGCTCCTTCTCCTAAGCAGGGGAAGCAGTTGCGCCGCTGTGCAGGAAGAGGCAAGAAGATTAGCCCGCGAATATTATAGTCTAGATTCGAGAAGGTGGCAAATCGTAGAGGAAGGAAGGATCATCCACCGCCGAAGCCACAGAGAAGGAATCCAGCACAGACTGTGTGGAGGATATTTAGAACACCACAGAATATCCAGGGCAGATACTCGCTCGGAGCTTCTTTTTCCTTCTCTGTGCGTTCTACCAATCCCCTTATCGACACAGAAGATTTAACTCTTGGTTCTATGTGGGGGAACCAAACAAATCACTTCTGGTGGGTTCTGAACACAAGGCAGAGAGAAAGAGAGAGATGGGTGAAAGAAGGATAAAGAATACAGAGATAAAAAAAGCTCCCTTTTTTAACCTTTTGACAGGGCCGAAAGAGGGAGAGTGTGTTCTGCTGTCTCTCTTCTTTGTTTATGGCAAGAAAAGTGATACGTCTATGTCCTTTTGACTCTGAATGGGCACCTGGCTTATCAACAATTGTGTTCTGGTATCAGAAAGGAGAGACTTTGCGAGGTGATCGAGTAAAACAAGCAAGCTTTCGATTTGAGGCATGCATCCAACATGGTGATCTCTTAGTGTGATGCATCCACCACTGTTGTTCTTGTTGCATTGCAATTACTTCCAGGTGGGCTGTATGCACACCTATTATGTTATTAGCAAATATGAAAATGCTACTAAGTGATAGATGGGATGAGAATTGGATCACCAAAGAACCCAACAACAATTAATTGATAAGCTTGCCCACGTTTGAGATGTCCAACGAGAGAACAATGAAACATACATAGAATTATCATATTGGATTTTTTTGCAAAGAGTCAAACATATTAAATTATCATATATCTAAAAAAAAATGTCATTTTACGAGAGGAAAGAAAGTTCAGAAGCCAACAAGTCTTCCCATGGGATAAAAATCTTTTCAATCCTAAAATTTTAAATGATCCAATTGACCAACTTGATCACATCCACAATAATAATAATTACGTTGAATGAGATTAATTTCTTCAAAAAGATTTATCATATCTGTACTATATGTGAAATAGACAATCTTTGACGATGACTAGCAATTCATGAATTGATACAGAATCTATTTCTGAAACAGAGATGAGTGATATTTTTTGCAATGACAGTCTCGAATCCTAATTTAATTACTGGTGCTTCACATTGGAGGTATGATTTATTCTTTAACTTTTTTTTCTTCAAATCAGTATTTTATCTTTCAATTATCAGATAGATTAGCTGAAAGCATAAGACATTGAATCAAGTTGAACAAGTACTTTATTTATTATTACTAAAACTATTATCATAGTCAAAATGGTATGGGAATCATCAAGTTAGATAAGCTACAGCTTTTCTTATTGTTGTCTACCCTTATGGCTATTTATTACCTTAATAAGAAAAATTAGAACATAAAGAAAATCATCATTTTGTATCACATGGTAAACAATTAATAATTCATTTGCTCATGCAGAAAACAACAGTAAACAGAGGAAAACAATGTCCAGATCAATTACATAAAGCACTACACCATTTACCCACAAGTCCAGGCAAACTGTCATTAAGGATGAATTATAGGTTCTAAAAGGCAATTTAATGGCAGTGTAGTAGAGAAGCTAAAGAGGCAGGTGAAGAACAGTTGAAGCTTAGTTTGGACAGTAGAACTTAATGGCACAATAACCTGCACCAGTGCATATAAATGTTTTGTTTTGCAGGAACTCGTACAATTACTGGTCTTGCACCAATTTAGCTCATGTACTTAAGTTTGAAAAATCTATGGGGTCATTATCTGTTTGAAGTCACAAGGCACTGTAGCTGCGGTTCTCTAAGCTTCTGGGTTGTCCAAGAACTATGTGAAAAGGACTGGAATGATACAGGTGGATGGATAATGTGTGTTGGCTGGACATCCACGCAAGTGTATTCAGGAACTTGGAATATTCCAATTCTATCAATTATTGAGCAATCAGAGAGAGGGCATTTGTTCCAATAGGCTAAATAAGGGAAAAGAGAGTTCATGTTCTCAACTCATTCCTATCTCCTCAAGTTATATTCCTAAGCTAAAATGTCACTTTTTTCCTCCTAAAATCCAATTATCATGTAGAAGTACAATTTAGGAATCCATCATGTTAGGGTATGAATGATGTTTAGCTATTTTCTACTCAGCTTAAGTTTCTTTGGAAGTTCTCATCCATCCAATCACTCTACCATAACATAACAGCAAATTGCTAGTTCTTTTATTCAGCATATAAATCACTCACATACTGATCTTTGTATAAATCATATTAGTATATGGCTTACACTATTATCTTATGTTATGATTTTAGATTAAATGCATCAATTCCTTTGTATATATAATGCTGAGTTTTTTTTTTTCTTTTTCTACTAGCCTAAGTTTTTTTATCAGTAATTTATCAAAGAAAATAATGTCAACTTCTCTTTAGATGCAGAGTAATGCCTTTCAGCATATCAGAAACATATGCAAAGGCTTACTTCTCTAAATGCAAGCCATTTCACCAAAAAAAGGAGAATTATTATGTTTACTGTTCAGTAAAATATTAGCAAAGATATAAAAAATCTTCCTCCATCAGCCATTGATAAAACTTCAAGATCAGTAAAATTCAAAACTAAAGGATCATTACTGATAACTGGCACTTTCATGGTGGTGCACTTGTCAATTCACATGTAAGGGGGGCATGGTAGACTTTTGCTCCACCCAAGTGTACAACTTTCATGGAAAAGCATAAACTTGATAAGGAACTTTAGCATGTTCTTTTCCTTGCAAGCCTTTTTGATTGTGAGAGGGATCAGAAGAAAATGATGGCACCTAATTAGGTTTCAGCTTCTCCATGATGACAACTTCTGTCCATTAATATATAAGCATGTACAAGCACATGGATCTTTGTTTTTATTTGTTATGCACAGCAATGAATCAGAATCTGCAAGGCATAGACATTTTGATATTCTGGAAGTTAAACTTGATTCATTGAGTCATAATTATAATATATCGAATGTGCATCATTATGGCATAGAATAATTATCCTTTGCAAGAGAACAATTGAAACAAGTAACTTTTGCATCTTCTGAAATGGAAGCAGCAATATATATTACTGATTCATTCTTTATTTTTAATGTTTCAGTTGCCATCCCAACATTGTCAGCATCCTATTTTCCACAGATCTGAAGTGGTGCTCATAAAGTAGTAGGTGCTTTTGATGTCAGGAGCACTTGGAAGTGGGTCTCACAAGGACTTGAATATAGGCTCCAGCCAGTAAGAATGTTAGGTAAACAACATTAGAGTTCTTTATTTCTCCTTTGCAATCTGTAAGGAGGCTTCTTTAAGGAGTCATGAGAAGCAGAAAGGATTGTGGGAGGGTATTCCTCCATGATTCTTGGAGATGTAGGACCATTGGAAGATAAGACTCTCTTTTTTATGTATCTAAACAAACAAAAGAAATCTTCACTATGTACCACAGATCCAGATTCAGAATGCAGGTTTCATTTGAGTCACCTGTTTGCAGAAGTATCTCATTCTGATCAAGGTAATTATGTTGATTAACATGACACCTTTCAGGTGGCTCCTGCTTTCTGAGAATTCTAATTTTTATAGCAGAAAAAGGCAGTTTGCAGAGATTGTAAACACTGTAATTTGTCATATAGTTTCTATGTTACTGAAGCAATAAACACAGCTTAATGACTGCATCTGTCCTCTTTCATCAACCTTTCTTGTTTTAATATCTTCTTTGGAAGGAGACCCTATCTTTATTCCACACTACCTTATACCAAACATACAGTGGTATCATCTTCCAAAGAATATAATAGAGAGAAGGGACTCATGTTCTCTGATTGCATGCCAAACTTCTTTCATGATGAAACTTCAGCATTTTGATTGGCACAAAAATATTGGTGTATGATCATCTACCATGGATCATCTTCTGCACCAATACAAGCTTCAGGTGGATTGATAAACTGATACAACAAAGAAAGTTCATTCATCCCTGTAAGAGTCCAAGTATGGGCACCCACCAACTCTCCCTATCTTTGATTTCCTCAGTCTCGTTCTTGATGATCAGCAGATGAATCTCTAAGGCGGGTGCATACAAAGAAAGCCCATTCCTGCGACAAACCATTACTTGGATGGATGTCAACCCACTCTTCCCCATGATCAATTGGGTGACAGTGACCATGAAGCCACTGACATCTCCACACCTAGCTCCACCATCAAAATTAGCTAGGTCTCTTAAAGATGAAGCCACAGATGACTCCCCCATTGACAGCCACCACGGGTTGTTCCCCCTGCAGTGGTCCATATTCATTCAGCCATCGCTTTCCTTGAGCTACCCAGTCATTGATGGACCCTCTTTGCCGTGGTCACATTGCCTCATATTGGACTGTTTCAGATGGCACTTCATGTCCAGAGGACAAGAAGCTTACATCTAAATTTAGGCTTCTGTAACATCATGTCCTGTGGTTGAGGCCAACAGGATGTGAAGGTTCTTGGAAGTGGTGTGGGCTTAGTGGCCTTTAAAGCAAGCTATGTAGATGATCTACAGGGAAAAAGTCCCAAGTCTTTATTTCTTTTACTGTGGAGTGTTCCTTCTTTTGATCTTTTGTCATAGAACATCACATCTGTTCTAATGACACCAACTCATACTTGGGGTACGTTACAAAAAATTTCTAATAAATGACTGATCAATGTAGAGTTAATTGGTGTATGAGTTCTTAACTGACTGAATGATTGATTGATGAAATGAGTGCCTGAAGCAATTTGGTAGATTTTGAAGATTGAATTATTCTTACAGGGAGAAAGCATAATAAATTTCATTTTCTTGAAAAAAATGAAATTTTAAATATTAGAATGGCTATATTTTCATGATACATAATAATTCTTATTTAATTAGTTTAAATTTAAAATTTTATGATTAGTAAATAATGGTTGATGAACTTTGATACAATCATTTAAGGTTGAGATAGTGATGATTTTAATTAGTTGAAGTTTGAATCATGAACAACAAAAATATGAATTTCATGAAATTGATGTCATTTTATCTTAAATTTAATTATTTTAAGATTGAATGAATTATTAAAATTTTAGTTTTGTATTTGATTAGGCATGTCTTTGTTTCATGGAATTATGTATAAATTTTCATGATTTATTTACTTGTATATTTAGGATTATAAATTTATTAGAACTTTTAATTCAATAAAAACATCAACTTTAATTATTTAGAAATCTGTTTTGATTGATTAATATGTTATTTCTCAAAGTTTTAACCATCATTATATAATATTTTTAAATATTTTTAAAATAAATTAAAATAAATTTTAATAAAAAAATCATTTGATTGATGAACGTATTCCCACTTGGACGGACGAGGGATATTGCTACCATCAAATAAAAATATAAATCTCTCTTTTTGTTAGGAGAATATATATAATTATTGGTAAGTCCCTTCTTATTTGTGTACATAAATTTATCATATATATATATATATATATATATATATATATATATATTCACTCAATTTGAGGCTCATAAAAATGCTTGCATAATTTAAACCAATGGGCCGTAAGGGTTATTAAAAAGGCCCACAACGCCGATTCTATGTAGATAACGGATTGATGTCCACTACACCCGCATCCGACCCGCTCTATGCCTTCATCGGCTTCGGTTCTTTTGTCCGATCCCCGTCTTAGGGTTACTTCAATTCGGAGCCCTCAAATTCCCTTCGACGAAGCGAGTTCCGGTGATCGAACGTCGCGATCTTTTCCTCAATCCCTGTACTGATTCTCTCTCTCTCTCTCTCTCTCTCTTATCCCTCTTATTTCCCTATATGTTCTTCATCCAAAAATCTACACATTTTTCCGTTTCGTTTGGGGTACCGACGAGGGATCGGGTGAGGGAATCTTTTTTATTACCTTCACCACTTTCTTGAAATTCTTGGAGACTCGCTTTTGGTGGTAGGATTTTCGCTTTATATTGTTGAAGATGGACCACTAATTCCTTTTTTTTTTGTTTTGATTTTGATCGAGTGTAGTATCAGTTGGTCTATCGACGGGTTTGGTGTGTGCACTTGACATCGAGGAAAAACTGTTCTTGCGTGATATTTAGTTGTTTGTTTGAAATAGTATAGTATATGTCACGATCTTGTATACTGCTTGCCGCGAGTTATGTAATTAGACTTTGGTTTGATAAGTAATTAACCGCTTGCGATTGTTTGTTTTTATCTGTATCCGCAGATTCTCAGCAGATCTTGCAAGGCAAGCAACTTTGAATTCTAATCACTGAGAGAACAAATGGTTAGTACACGTTTTACCCTTTTTTTTAAAATCAGTTTAGATAGTGTTATGCTTGCCTATGCAGACTTGGCAACTTGTTAAGTAATCCAATGCGGGATAAGGAAATAGCAAGATGGATTGTTCCTTTTCTTCCATTATAAGGTTGATCATGATTAACCTTGAATGGACATACTTTTTGTTGTTTCAGTTGTTATAAATAAAAGAGTTAGTTCAGCTAATCTACCTGTTCTTTCTTGGTGGAAGCAATTACATCCTATTGATCAAACTTAAGCAAAGATAATCAACTTGTTAAATGAATGTACCTTATATAGTTGTTGTAGATTTTATCATCTTTCACATCTGTTAACAAGCATCATGTCATATGTTTGACACCTAGAAACACAAATTATTTCAAGCGTTTAAGGAGCTTCATAAAAGCAATAAAAAATTGTTTAGAGTAATCAGCAACTACCATTATTGCTTGTTGGTGATCGTACTGCTAATTAATTTGATATAGTATCTGATGCATTCATTTAGGTGCATCCATTTTGTTGAACTTTGTGGACTTTCTTATGAAATATTATGGATCAGACCTGACATGAGCAAGTTGCTTTCAGGAAGCTTGCTGATTCTTACTTGAAGTTGAGTTAATTATTCTTTCTGTTTTTCATACACAGGCCAGCCTTGCAGATTCCTTCTTGGCTGATCTTGATGAGTTATCTGACAATGAAGCCCATCCTGTGAGTTGATACATCAATTTTATTGCCATTATGCCTGTATTTCTTAATCTTGCTTGTAACTAATAATTTCTGATTGGCCATTTCATTCAGGCTTCTTTGTTTCTTACGTCTGTTTTAGTCACTGCAGTATATTGTGGTATTGGCTTATGTATTATAATGATATTGTCTATTAGGATGATGAGGATCTTGATGCTGCTGCTATGGAAGAAGATGTTGACGGTGACATGCCAGATATCGAAACTCTTAATTATGATGACCTTGATAGTGTTTCAAAATTGCAGAAGACACAAAGATACAATGATATTATGCAGGTCAGAGTCAAGCTCCTGATGCTCTTGATTTCCTTGTTTGCTAACTAAGGACCTTAAACCGTTACATAACATTTCTGATTATGAGCCAGTACTTATTTGTTGGTATAATAGCTTCAGTTTCTTTTTCTTCTTCAGTTTGTAATAAATTTATGTCATATACTGCATTGATATTTTTTTCAAGATCATCATACATGACCATCTCTAGATTTGCCTGACTAATACTCAAGTTCCTTCCCCCCTCTTTTTAATGTTTTCAGATGCCTTGGCCCTTTTTTTCTAATACAGAAAGTAATAGAGGATTCGATTATCTCTTAGCAGCTTATGTTTCTTGATGATATGTTCCTTTCCTTTTAGGTTTTTTATGATTGCTTTAAGAATTTATGTGTAAAACTTCTTTCCTTTTCTTCGAGTCATAGTCTTTTATGTTTGCTACTGTATACTTGCATTTTTGTGTGTTAAAGTTTTCTCGCCCCCTTTTTTTTTAACAGAAAGTGGATGATGCATTAGAGAAAGGAACAGATATTTCAAGTCATGGAATAGTTCTGGAGGATGATCCTGAGTATCAGCTCATTGTTGACTGTAATGCTTTATCAGTGGATATTGAAAATGAGATCATCATAATTCACAATTTTATACGTGATAAATACCGTCTGAAATTCCCTGAACTTGAGTCCCTTGTTCATCACCCAATTGATTATGCACGGGTTGTTAAGAAAATTGGAAATGAGGTGGACTTAACCCTTGTTGATTTGGACGGTCTTCTACCTTCAGCTATTATTATGGTTGTTTCTGTAACAGCATCAACTACAAGTGGAAAGCCTCTTTCAGAAGAGAGTCTGCAGAAAACAATTGATGCATGCGATAGAGCCCTTGCACTTGACCTTGCAAAAAAGAAAGTTCTTGATTTTGTGGAGAGTAGAATGGGTTACATTGCGCCAAACCTTTCTGCAATTGCTGGAACTGCAGTTGCAGCTAAACTTATGGGAACTGCTGGAGGTTTGTCCGCATTAGCAAAAATGCCAGCTTGTAATGTCCAGCTTCTTGGGTCAAAGAAAAAGACTCTTGCTGGGTTTTCTACTGCAACCTCTCAGTTTCGTGTAGGTTATCTTGAACAAACTGAGATTTTTCAGAGCACCCCACCTTCTCTTAGAACTCGTGCTTGCCGACTATTGGCTGCAAAATCAACTCTAGCAGCAAGGGTGGACTCAATTAGAGGGGATCCTACAGGAAAAACTGGAAGGGACTTGCGAGAAGAAATCCGTAAAAAGATTGAGAAGTGGCAAGAGCCACCCCCTGCAAAGCAGCCGAAACCTCTTCCAGTTCCAGATTCAGAGCCCAAAAAGAAGAGAGGTGGTCGTCGACTGCGGAAAATGAAAGAAAGGTAGCAGTTTCTTACAACTATACATGGTAACAAAACTAATACCTTTAACAGTTGTAACCTTTAAAGCCAAGTACCTTATTTTGTATGTTTATGTTTGACAGATATGCAGTGACTGATATGAGGAAGCTGGCCAACAGGATGCAATTTGGAATTCCAGAAGAGAGTTCCTTGGGTGAGTATGCATTTATTATGTCTGATGATTGCTTTAATCTTAGTCTCAAAAGATGTTGTTGAATTATAGTTCAATTAAGTAAATTGCATTGGTGATCTGTGGCTCAAGACTTGATATTCAAGTTGAGGTGGATGTTTATGTGGTTTTAGAAGTTCTGACTACTGCTTACTGGGTTCAACTGAAGCTCATCAGTTAAAAATAATTGATGTACCTTTAAAACTCTTGTGATAATTGTCTTTTCGCCTTTGGAATTAAGTGTTCTATCGGAGATGATTCATCCTGTTAATATTTGCAAGATTGGATTTCAAAATCTTAATTATAAGATTGTAAATATATAGGAAATTTAGTGCAATAAGAATATGATACAGAATCATCTTTGGACATATCAGAAAAAAGTCCAATTTCACATGGTTTTGATGGTTTCAATTTCCTATAGAGGCTTAAGCAGAAACCAAGATATTCTAAGTGGGGACATTATTTGGCTTAAAGGATCAAAACATGTATTCTTGGTTGATGAACTGTTTGAGAACAACTCGAGTTGTATATTCATGAAAGCCTTTTCGCCTCAAAATAATATCTTACAGATTAATTTGATTTGAATAAATGGCACATTTCATATTAAAGTAATAAAATTTTCTTAACTGTTTATATCAAATAAGAAACCGAAGTTCTGCATTTGCAATCCGAACAATGACATGTATGCATGGTTTTACAACAAATTATACAACAACAACAAAATCATAAATCCCAACTATTTGAGGTTGACTACATGAATCTTTTGCCGTCATTGAGATTCGCAAAAAGCCATATGTTTAGTTAAGCTTTCCAACAATTCATATGTATACAAAAAACATTTTTCCTTGTGAAAAATCTCTGGTCAAGTCATTATGTTGTGTGATGGGTTAGCTAAAAGATATCTAGTGCCAATATTAGATAACTTTGGGAGAATCTAACAATTGTTTTATCATGGTATCTCACTACCAGCTATGAACTTTATCATGTGTTACTTTATGGAGACGTTCTTTAATGCTTAATCTGAAAATGACTTCGTCTGAGACTTCAACAAGATAAAATATATTTGCTGTCACTTTTGCTTCTTAAGTAATGCACTTCATGGAGAAACCTTGTCCCTGCTCCCTACAAAGTCAATAGTCCACATTGTTATTTCAATGTCATGTAATATTGTTAACCAGACAACTGAATATTATATATGCCTTTATTAGATTGTTTTGGTCAAAATGCAGTTATCTAATTCTGAATTTTTTTCACATAAAATAGAGACTGTACATGAGATGTAAGGTCAGACCAAAAGAATGATTCATAGGACAACAGGATTCAAATACCTTCCACAGGTATTAGATTAAACTGTAGATACTTGGTAATTTAGCAAAAAAAGGTCAGCAGGATTCAAATGTGTTTTTCTTGTTTCAGTTACCACAGTTTAGATTGTTTCATTGCTTGCATCTTTCTTAGTCCTAAGGTCTTAACCATGGTAATGATTTGTGCTTGGACACTACTTTACCTATTTGCATCCCAATGTAGTAAATTTTGTTTATTGTATTTTGTCACACTTTATTAGCTTTCATTTAATCCTAACTCTGTCATTCTGTGGTCTCCTGTTTCTGGACCATAGAGAGCTTATTAATGTTACTGTTAACACAAACTATACTATTTATTAAGGTTTGTTTTAAGCACCTGCATAATTAATGTTTTGTGCAAATAGTAGATAAAAGAATATGCCTGTTCTTCTTTAATCATTATATGAATTGGTAGATGTTGGATGTCTGACTTTGAACTTTGAAGTACCATCTTGGTTGCACTGGATTTTGTTTATTTGTCAGGTTATTTGCAGGACTGTATCTTTAATATGGATGCGCTGATATGTTTCAGCTTGAACATTAGTCTTTGTAGACCCAATTTAAATTTTTTTGCCACCTATACTTTATTTCATCTGTAGGTGATGGCTTGGGTGAAGGGTATGGTATGCTTGGTCAGGCAGGAAGTGGAAAGTTGCGTGTATCACTTGCGCAGAGCAAACTTGCTGCTAAAGTTGCCAAAAGGTCGGCCACTTCCTTCTTTGATCATTTTTCATCCTCTAAATTAAAAGCTAATATTATGCTGTACTTGGTAATATGCTCATAGATGTATAAGTGAGAGGAGGGGATAAGGTATTTTTAAATGAATGGTATATCTAAATTCTAACAATGATCTAAAATTTTTGTTGTTGACCTGAATGCATCAGGTTCAAGGAGAAACAGTATGGAAGCAGTGGGGCAACTTCAGGATTGACATCAAGTTTAGCATTTACACCTGTGCAAGTGAGTACATATGCAACTAGAGCTTGTTTTGAATTATCAGTTCTTTTAATTTCGTCCACAAGGATCACAATGTGTTTTTTTTTCCATCATCAACCTCATTATATAAATTTAAAATAGTTTCATGTGAATATTGGAGACTCATAGGACAGAAGTGAGGATGAACAAAAGAGGCAAAAGGAAGGACGAAAGATATTTGTCCGAAATTGTCCATTTGTTGGTCCAATGGATATACTTCTGTTGATTTTATATGTGCATTCCTTTCTTGGTGATAGTGATTATTAATTCACAACACCTTTCGTTGTGTGCATGACAGAGAAAACGAGAGCTAATGGTGGTCATGGCCCTTACCACCAACTAGAGTTGAATTCAGGGTTATAGTTAAAACACCTGCAGCTTGACACGAAACAGCAATAATCCATTACCTACTGTTGATAATGTTCAGAATTTTTTCTGCCGGTAGTAATCTGCGCAAGCTTCATGTATATCTGCATTCCTGAATTCTTTATTCATGTTGGACGATATAGAGTTTGTTTGATAAACAGCTGAGTATAATCAGACCACAGTTATTCTGATCATGTTCTGCTAGTTGTGATCCATGAGGCTTGATATCTTTGTAAATTACCCTTGTGAGAGGACTCCCAGATCCGTTCATCTTATAAATTTTATGCTTAATATTTCTGATCACATTTGTTAGTGTTATTCACACATAATGTTGTACTGTAACAATTTCAGCATGAACTAAATTGATGCTGAGTTTGTGTGTCCATCAGGGAATCGAACTTTCAAATCCACAAGCTCATGGGAATCAGCTCGGCAGTGGAATACAAAGCACCTATTTCTCTGAGACGGGGACATTCTCGAAGATCAAAAGGATGTAATTATAGACCAACCTCAATACTTGGAATTATCACAGTTTTATCTCACAAGTTGGATGGATGGGATGGATGATATTTTCTGCTAGTTTAACAGGTTGCCCAAGTGTTATCATGCAAGACATGCAAATCTCACTTTATGTATCTGCAAGTTATAGCTCATTAATCTGTCATCCGAATGAACTTTTTACCTACCGATTTGAGCTTTGAGTTGATTGCAATGATCCGTATAAAGCTTGTGCATTTATCCTTCTTCTTCCGATGATAGATTTGGTACCTTTAGAAATTTTGATGTTTGTACATTCAATAGTATTTTTAGACTTCTGGATGAACATTCATTACATTTGTTTACAAATTATCAGAAAATTTTGGATTCTTCATATATACTCTTTCGAGGAATACATATATGCATTAATAAGTCTCGGAAAGACTACTCGCAAAAACTGGTATGTATACAACAAATATGACTTGGTCATATTTGTTGAATACATATATGCATTATGTCCCTAGTTAAAAAAAAATGCTAATAAAGGATTGGTCATGTTGTGTCATAGCTATAGATTAAACAAGGAAATGTGTGTTTTTGACTTACTAGGGACATAATTTGTATCTTATTTCCCAATCTCGATATTGGTTTTTGACTTTTGTTGATTGTATTTCATTCTAAAGAGGTGTCGGAACCAACTTTGTTTTTATGTGAAGAGCCTATTGCAAGCATAGCATAGCATAGCATAGCATGGTGTCATGAAATGATCGAGTAGAGTCTTGCAAAAGTTATGCTGGGTATGTTCGATAAAAGTCTTTGATGATTAAGTTAGTATAGGGATGTTATAGAATTAATTACAAGGGAATTAAGTACGTGCCAAGTTGGCTATGATATGGCAATTCGGATGTTCACATGTCAAATTTCATTTATCATCTGCCCATCTTTTTTGTTTCAGCACGTGGAGGGGGTGTGGAACCATTCTTATTTTTGACAACGTCATAAGATTGAGGATGCCTCATGGTCGAATTCCACGTCATAAGATTGAGGCAATCCTCGACGTCAGCCTATCATATAGAATAGTCGACTGTCCGAAGACACTCAAACGATCCAACCTCCGGGAAGGAACATCCCAATCTACCTATGTGGTCCCACCTCATCATGTCTCTCACAACACGAAAAGATATCTGGATGAACTTATACCTTCGATAATGAACTAACCAGACTCACTCATCGATAGTACTCATGACACCATCATGGATTATCTTAGAGATTTGTCATCGAGACCTATTGTTTGAAGAGTTTAGATGTACCGTTCTTAACAACTATTGATAATATATATTTGTATCATTATTAATCATGGTGATGCAAAAGAAGGTAAATTATTAATGCAAAAGAAGGTTACCTAGTATTACTCTATAGTTATTTTTCTAATTAAGATGTATGGACCTATAAATTACTTGTGATTATACAAATCCATTTCTTTTTTATGTATGGTATCATGATATTTTAATGTAAATATTTTGAGTGACCCTAATAAGTTTTTTTTTTATAGATCATATTTCAATTGGGAACTTGATTGGTTGATTCACCTATAGATCTTGTTCTCTTATTGCTTGATGTAAAATATGCCATTCTTAATTTTCATCTGATATCCATTATTTTATCAACATAGGTAGTCGAATAAAATAAGAGTAGATGAGCAATTTTGTAAATAAGTGAAGCAATTATTACACACACACATACATATATATATATATATGATTAATTATGTACTATGAATATTTGATGCTGATATGTAATCTAATAAACCCATCGACATGCTAAATTTGTGAACATGGACACATCACCAACTCGATTCCATTAACTAATTGGTGAGCATAATTACAAGAACAAGCATTCCAAACTTCCTAAACTCTCTCATTTCCTAAATCTTCTTGCCTTCATTCCAACATTAAAATCCTCGAATCCTTGAACCAACCAATCCAATTCACTGCACATCGAATCCCATGACTCTAAAATGTGCCTACCAATTGAAGTGAAATGAGTGCAAGAATGGCTTCTTCTCTTTCTCACTTTGCCATATTTCCTTTCATGGCCACACCATTCCGCTGTTCCACCTCGCCCACCTCATGCACCGCCGCGGCCTCGGTACCTTCCTTCACCTTCTTCACCACTCATAGGAGCGCTCCCTTCTTCCGCGACGGGCTGGTGAGAGAGTTGCTGGTGGGGGAGAAGGGGAAAGAGGCCGCGAGGAACGTCAAAGAGCTGGCGGAGGCGGCGACGGAGGAGCGCGGATCGTCGTGGCGCTCTCTTGAGACCATGATAACGGAGGTGAATGAGATGAGAGCAAGCAACTCCCCGAATGACATGGACACGTCCAAGCTTTCTTAGAAGATGTCGTCCTAATGGTTGACCACAAATAATTCTGACATCAGGACATATTATTGTTGTCGTTATTGTTTTTATTATAGTTCTATGTCATAATTAAATTCAGCTATTTTTCTCTGTTCATCCTTTCTTGATCACTGCTCAATGCCGTCGCTTTTAGAGCAGACAGAGTATGGCATTAAACTCTCTCTCTCTCTTTCTATTCTATTCTATTCACAGCAGTAAATATGAGACAAGTCAAGATTGATATGCAGACAGAACCAGATCAAACATTTGTATTTGTATTTAATTCTGTACACTGATGGGATGCGAGAGTAGAACAATTGAACTCATCCATATGGTGCATCTATGTACAAGTATATTTCGGGACTATACTGGATTACAACTCTTCTAAAATCCGAGCTGAAATCAAAGAAAGATCTAACGAATGATCAAAAACCATCACTGTGCACGAATGATGTGTTCTTGCGCAGCAGATGCGACAATGACAGGGTATTCCTGGCCATGGAGACTGTGTATGCAATTGACGAGCGATATGGCCTTCGTCCTGGCTTGAGGAGTGCCGTGCGCGACGAGGGAGTACAAGGAGGGCAGAAGCGCAGGTATTTGTCCAAGCAACCTGACCACCTTTGCTCCGCCGTTGTCGCAGAGAGAGAGGAGGGTGGAGACGCACTTCTCCCTCCCAGACCGAGACGTGGACGACCGGAGGAACTCCACCAGTTGAGGTATGGCGGAGGACTCCAGAATCGCCGTCGCACCGTCGTGCCTCTCTGCGGTCTTTGCAAGAACACCCACTGCATCGCCAGCAAGATCCTCTTGCTCGCTGGAGAGAAGAGCCACGAGAACCGGGACAGCCCCTGCATCGAGGGCCTTAGGCAGGATGTCGGGAGCCTGTATCAGCATATATAGAGCAACGACGGCGTTCTTCCTTCCCCGGTAAGTTCCTTCCCTCAAGAGCTCCACCAATGTCGGGATCGCCTGAGGTATCTTCCCGATCTCGATTCGATACTCTTCGATCGATGACAGATAGAAGAGGATGGCGACTGCGTTCTGCCGGGCCTGAATTTTGAGTGCATATCTGATGACATCAACGATGAGGCAGAGGCCACCGACCTCGACGATGGCCCTGCTGCCATCTGGGTGCTTTGAGATGTTCAACACCGCCGCCACTGCATTTTCCTGGATCGAAGTATCCATTGAAGAGAAGAGCTGGAGAAGCCATGGGACTAAGCCAGCATCTACTAAGCAAGCTCTGTTAAAGATGTTTGATTTGGACAGCTTCCTGATCTCGTGAGCGGCCTTGTTCTTCTCTTGGTTCGTCCCGGTCGCAAGCTTGTCGACTAGAGAAGCAGCCACCATTGCCATGGCTCCTGCTGCCGCCGAGGTAAGAGGCTTCTCGGTCCTCGCCACATCGCGCTTCTGCTTGGCCTTTGGTTCGGGGAAGCGTATGTTGTTCTGTTGGCAGAACTGCTCGACGAGGTTCCGAATGGCGGAATTGGGAACCATATCTTTGTTGGCCAGCTTCTCGCCGGTGACCGGGCAGGAGAGACAGTCCGATTCGAACCACCTCGAAATGGATGCTCGGTCGTAGGTCTGACCTGTGGCTAGCGTCACAGGGTCCGTCATGAGCTCGAGAGAGATGGGGCACCGGAGATAATCCAGGTTGACGATGACATGATTCATGGCTGTTGCTTGGGCCTTCAATTGCTCGTCGGCGCTCTTCTCGTCGTCCATGGTATCGAAAAGCACCGCCCGGCAATAGGCCATGAACGCCATCAAGCTGTCAAGTAGGGCTGCCTCTTCGCCGTCGTCGGAGCTCTCAAAGAAGAGCTCTTCCATGAACGCAATCTCTTCGCCGCAATCGTTCCAGCTTCGGATGTGCAAGTGATCCAAGATCTGTCTGAGGGCGCTCCGGGTCGGAGCAATCCCATTCTTGAACTGGCAAAGCACGGACGAAACACTCCTTACTGCCTGGGCATCATCGGGCTCGGTCTCGATCGTGGCCTTCCATGCTTGCTCCTCGACGAACCGAATCAACTCCTTGACCTCAGAGACGGCGTCGATCGACGCCAGTGGGAGGACGTCGAGGGCGGCGGATATGGAGCGAACGAGGACCAGGAACTCGCTCGACACCCGCTCCGACCGCATCAGCACCCACAACCGTGCGCCCGGCCGGGCGCAATCTTGGAGGAGGTGGCGCAGCTTCTGGAGCGTGATGTAGAGCTCGGAGAAGCCGACCACGATGGAATCGGGGAGGGCCGACCCCCGGCGACGGACGTCCGCCAAGAACTCGCGGATCGTCACGACCTCGCGGATCGCCTCGCGAGCGCTGCGCCGGTGGACCGTAAAGGGAAAAGCCCGGAGGGCGAGGATCTCGTCGGCGAGGACGACGAGGGCATCGAGGAGGACACTCGGGCGGACGTTGGCGCCGGGCTGCACCACCGGAAGCGCCAAGAATCTCCGGCGGTCGGAGGGACGTGGCATCTTGATGGAGACAAAGAGACAGCAGCGAATCCAAAATGCGGAAGGAATCTGTAAACTGTACGCTGCGACCTTCACCGGGGTCCCCATTTATAGAAGCCAGGGGGGGGTACGAGCGACACGCGTCGGTCCAAGAAGTGCCTCTTCTGCGTCGAGGACGGCGGCCGCGATCGGGTCCCTCGGGGACGCGTGGCGAAAGATAACGGCCGAGCCCCGGATGTTTCGTGCGTCAGAGGGCCAATGCCGCGCGGCCGACATTACCTAAGCGACGCTGTGGAGCGTCAGACAGCAAATAAATCAGCACACCAATAGATCACCGACAAGAAAGCTTAAAGATGACGCTCCTGCGTCGGCAGGCACATCGGATCGCGGAGATCGGGATTGGGATTAATGTCGTTATTATATGCGTACAAACCAAAAGCGTTCAGGAAATGGATTTAAGGCGGGACCCGTGGCACGCGGAGAGCGGGGGCAAAGCTGTGGGGTCTACGCGTACGTACGTGTATCGCGGTGTCAACAGTCTAACCTAGACGTGGCAGATAGCGAGGACGTGGGTTGGAATCCTAAGCCTGCACGCGATAACACGTGGCCAGGATTACGTGTGGGCTGATAATAACACGACAATTGTGGGGGTTTGTGAGATTAAACATGCAATTAATCTGCATGATGTGTCAAATCATGAGGTCTCAATGCAGCAAACACCTGACTCGATATTCCACGCTGAGAGAGACACGAGCACTCGTCTCATACGTGACTCCATAAATATCAGCCGGTAATGGAGATTGTGGGGGTGGCCATGAAGACTTGCGTGCATGAAAGGTTTGGACACAAACCAATCCAACCTATCTGCACCGTTGATCATCGGGTGCACGCATCTAGAAGGCGAGTTCACCTTTTCTGCCACCTCTCTCTCCGGAACAGGTGAGAACTGTTGTGGAATTTAATAAGGGAGTTCGACCCATAACCTTTTGGCACTCAATCAATGATGATGGATTCTTCTATCATCATTTGATAGCAACATTTGTGCTAATTGAAGCCTGTTGTGATGATGGTACAGGGAGATTTGGATTTGCCATTATGGTGGGACTCTCCTTCCCCTGTTCCTATGAACTCACTCGAGGGTAGGGAAAGAGAAAGAGGTGATGTGCATCGGGAGACGGGGAAGTTGATGGCACGCAGCCTCGTGTGAAGTCAATGTCATCTATGAGGAGTCTGTCTCTCATCCAAATTCTGCGGTCAAAGTGCCAACCTCTGCAATTGCAGTAATCCATCACAAGCTTTCGAGGAGGAAGTTGCAGAACAGAACAGCGAGTTGTTCATCTATTCATGTCGATGACAGGACAGCATTGCAATTGAAATGATATAAGATAACAAAAGCGGGAATCGTTATTATTTGAAGCGTTAATGAAGCTTATTAGATCTGTCACAGATCTAAGGTTTCCGAATAACTTGCAACAAAAAGACAGTTTCACTAAGCCATTTACAACCATGCAGGATTGTTCAAGGAAGTGACAACTGCCTTGATCTGCAAGTAGTTCTTGAGGCTGTCGATGCCCTTCTCCCTGCCTTGCCCGCTCATCTTGTAGCCACCAAAGGGAATTGCGGCATCAAAGACATCGAAGCAGTTGATCCATACTGATCCAACCCTTAGGGCACGCATCAAGGTGTTTGCAGTATGCAGATTGTTAGTGAATACACCAGCAGCCAGACCATAGCGAGTTTTGTTTGATCTTTGGATCACCTCATTGAGATCCCTGTCATAATCAATAAAATGTAATTAAGCAACAATTCAATCCAGGTTGCCTTTCAGGCCATCGAAAAGAAAAGATCCACTCGATACAGGTGTCTATTGATAGTTCATTTTTGGGTACAGCATATGTTGTTGATTCAGAAAGGATCAGATTGCACCCAATTCAACAGCATATTTTAGTTTGGTACCAAATCATGAGCACAAAGAACCATAGGTATTTGTATAGACATTACACAGTTTTTGACATAGTATACTCACTTGAACTTAAGGATCGACTGAACTGGCCCAAAGATTTCTTCTTGTGCTATCTTCATACCATCCTAGAAAAGACAAGTATATTGCTATAGGATTAGACTTTTGGTTAAACATACTTTGATGGTTATTGAAACTAGACATCTAACATTACCTGTACATCAGTGAAGATGGTGGGTTGAATGTAGTAGCCTTTGGTCCCTGCTCGAGTGCCTCCTGTTACAAGGGTAGCTCCGTCTTCAACCCCAGATTTGATGTAATGCAAGATCTTGCTGAACTGCTCCTCGTCAATCTGAGATGTTATAGATTAACCAAAGACATTATTTACAGCTTTGCGGAGAGAAAAAGGATCAAGTACAAGAAAGATTCTTCTATCCTAAATTAGGCAAAGAGTTTTAGAGGCAATGAACATAGGTGTGCTTGCTTAAACAGAATTGCTATGCCAATGACATCGACATGAAGTATCTATTTCCTGTGGTTGTTGTTGTGGCAAGTGCTGATATGTATAATACTCTGCACATAATACTTGATACTTTCTTGTTCAGGAAGAAGACCAGAACCTAAACTTATGTTTCAGAAGGTAGACAAAGCTAGTGACAACTATGTAAAATGAGATCTTGTTTCAACCAATTAAACGCCAGCAATTAGATATTTGGAATTTGCTGACCTTTCAAATAGATAATTCACATAAAGATCACTATGAACTCATAAACGACAAGGGAATAACAAGTTCTGAAAATTAATCTAGGAGAGCATATAAAGAGCCAAAGTAAAAAGGTCCATAAATGTACCTGAGGGCCTTGTTCAACACCCTTAATGAAGGGGTCACCAACGACACGTTTTATCGCACGAGCTTTTGCTTTCTCTATAAACTCATCATATACACGCTCATGTACAAATGTACGAGACCCAGCGCAGCAGCACTGCCCCTGTAGAAGGTCATTCGTATCAGAAAACAGGGTCTCCAAGCACACATTTATTTGCAACATTATATAGGTACACAAACCTGATTAAAGAATAAAGCAAAATGCGCAAGCTCTACAGCCTGGTCAATATCAGCATCATCCATTATTATCATTGGAGATTTTCCCCCAAGTTCTAGTGTCACTGGCTTAAGATTGCTTCTTGTGGCCAGTTCGAGTACAATTTTGCCGGTGCTAGTAGATCCGGTAAAAGCAAGCTGATCAGAAATTGTAACATGGGATCAGAAACATACGAAGACAATCACCAATTATTTGTTTCAATGGTAGCCAATATTGGATGATAAGCATTCAATCTAAAAGCACTTGTGAAAGAGGATGATATTTGGGGACTAATAATTTTGATGCTTTTCTGAATCATGCTATTACTCTCAGAATTTAAAAGTTCTTTCATTCAAAACCTGCCACCATATGTAAGATCTTGTCCCTGGCTAAAGAACTTCTTTGCCAATTAAGAAACCTCAGCCGATCAGTTATTACGTCCTAAATAGTTCATATAATGTCCTTTTGGTGATGCAGTGATCATGCTTATACAATCATGCAACAAAAACCTGAAGGCCATAGGTTCACAGATATGATAAAAACTACAAAATCTGTAGTTTTTCCATATTGCTAACCAGTTTAAATTCCTGAAATTCACAAAGAAATTTTTAGCACCTTATCAACATCCATGTGACTAGCAAGAGCTGCACCAGCAGTAGGACCAAATCCGGATATCACATTTAGAACACCCTCAGGAAGACCAGCCTGATTCAGAGGAGATGATTAAAATAAATCAGTAGGACAAGATAGAAACAGAGAGAAACAAAAATCATGTCATTCATTTTTCACTTAAGAACAGAAGGTTAGTCCTCTCATCAAGCTTCTTTTTAAAATAGTATGCCAACCACTATAATTTACTACTCGAATGCAACAGCTTGACAAAGTTGTCCTGCCTGAAGATCAACTAAAGGAAAATAAAGGTAAAAGAAAAAAAAGAAAGTATTACAAAGAGGACAGTGTTGCTTTACAAATCACTAGGAAAATGTTGTTTTACAAATCACAAACTAGTTCTTGAAGTTGCTTGTTTCTCAAGCAACATTATGGTTGGATGATAATTCTGTCTGTAATACACATTTGATAGCTAGTTATATGAAGTATTGAAATTAGTTCTTCACAATGAATGAAAATCTTTCCTCCTTAAGATAGTTTAATATCCAGTCATTAGATGTACAAAGTACAGTGAATGCCAAAATACAGAAACCTGGGTCACAAAAAAGAAGATGCAATTGCTTCACCAACCTCAAGGAATAGCTTTGACACATATAGGGCAGATAAAGGAGTTTGTTCTGCAGTCTTCAGAACGATAGTGTTCCCACATGCTAATGCAGGCCCCACCTTCCAAGCATACATAAGAAGAGGAAAATTCCAGGGGATAATTTGGCCTGCAACACCAATTGGCTCATGCAAGACCTGAACATGGTGTGGGCCATCAGCTGGCACGACAAGTCCATGGATCTTATCTGCCCAACCTGGAAGATTCAGAAAGATAGAAATACATGATTTAGTAAAACAACAATACAAAAGATTGGCAAAAGGGTGGATCATGCCACTGTTATCTTTATCGTTTACCGGCATAGTATCTCATCAGACGTGCAAGCATTGGAATTTCAATTTGAGCAGCCTGTTCAAAAGGCTTCCCATTGTCCCAAGTCTCAAGTGCAGCAATCTCATCATTGTGTTTCTCTATCAGATCTGCAAACCGGTTAAGTATGCGCGATCTTTCCTGCATCATCAGTATCAGGAGAAAATGGAAAGAATGACTCAAAACTCATAAGGAATTAGTATATAACGCGAACGGCTTAAGAAATGAGAACAATGACTCGAGCAGCAAAAGAAATGAAAAGTTCAGAGCGTTACATAAGCAGTCATCCTAGGCCATGGTCCTTCATCGAATGCCTTGCGAGCAGCGGTGACGGCTCGGTTGACATCTTCGGCATCTCCTTCGGCAACCTGAGCAATGACTTCCCCGGACCTAGGATCTAAGGTTGGGAAAGTCTTTCCTGGTACCAAAATGAAAATGAAAATGACAAATTAAGCAATCCAACCACGAGAAGATACCAAAACATTCTTGCTTCCAAAGAAGTTGAAAAATGCACCTGATGCTGAGTCCACAAATTTCCCATTTATTAAAAGCTGCGAGTACTTTACTTGCACTGGTGGTGAAATCGGTTCTTCGATCGCCGCAGCAATGCTAAACCTTCGAAAGACCCCAGACGCCGAACCATCTATTCCATGTTGTCAACATGTCACAAGTTGTAATCAGACTTGGTACTTCAGAGCATCACAGATTACAGTTTGCATCGACATGGAGCATTCTCAAGTCACACAAAGATTAGACTCTAGGAACCAAATAGTATTGTTTTTTCGTTCTTAAAAGACTAATAATCAAATACAAAAGACAGGGATCCTGTTCTCTCTCTCTCTCTCTCTCTCTCTCTCGGACAAATGTTTTCTTTGATCTAGCCAATGATTAACCAAAGATTAATTCACTTTTTTTCATTTCTTAAAGTTGTTCCTTTGAGAAGTACGAAGACAGACCAACCATAGGCCTGCAACTTCATGAAGGGAAAATTCCAGTAGTAATCATGACGATACCTTAAAAATTAATCACGATAAAATGAAATTGAGATAACTGATCGAGATGAGATCTTTATCCTCCGAAAGCAAGTGCGACGACATAATGATCTAAGAAATCCTTCAATATTTTGTACTAATCCTAAATGAAAGGAGAAATAACATACGTATTTCAAATCTCTGAGGAACAAATGAAAATGATCTATCGACTAAAAAACACCACATAAATAAAAAGAACTCGATCTTTGCGCACAGAGCATAAAAAAATAATATCCTACCAACCAGAAAAATATAAAAATAATCGATCCCTCAAACATGACCGCGAAAAAGGTATATCGAAAAAAAGGGCACAAACAAGATCCAGTTTTGATGGCGGATTCACAACGTTAAGGATCAAAGACTCCCGATTAAGCGAAACAAACACCAGAGAGCACGACCAATCCGATTTCTGCAAAGCATGGTCACCTTTCCGAAAGAGGGAGTAGGCGAGAGCGCGAGAAGAAGCGGAGCGAGAGCGCGAGAGGAGAGAAGACGCGATCCACCGAGCCGCCATAGCCTTTATTGCAGCCGAAACTCAGTACCGGGAACCAAGATGCGACAGAGAGAGAGAGAGAGAGAGAGAGAGAGTAAATGAAGCACCCTCTGCGATTCTCTGCACCCGCATAAGGGGGAGCTCCGACTTTAATGGGTGGAAGGGGGAAGAAGAAAGAAGGGCAAAACGGTAAATATAACTCCAAGGGATGGACCACGGCCTACCAAAACACTCACCCTCCGCCTCTGTCTCAACAACACAAATTCGTGGGCCCCATGTTTCATGTCACATGAGAAGCGTCTTTGGTAGACGGCGTCGGTACGGGAAACCAACCCGTTGAAGGATTATGGTACATTGCTCGGAGCATAATATCCAGTTCTCAAAAGAGGCAAGAGAAAATCCACGGCAACCGCCAGCTGTCAATCCAAAAGTACAAGAAAACAAAATAGATAAATATTATTACTATAATGGGTAATGCGCAGCAAGCACCGATTATTCTTTAATCAAATGATTGATCAGATGCATAGCATATCCAATTCTTCATATACCCAAAGAGAGGATTGAAAGTTGTGTCTCATTTACTCGACGCTCAATTCATCAAAGGGATGATGAGAAGCTATCCAGGAAAATTTGGCCAAACTTTGAACGTCTGACTTCCACATTTAGCTGCCTTCTCTGACTCCATTAAATGGCTCTCTCTCTCTCTCTCTCTCTCTGTGTTTTCATATGAATGATTTTTCAAAGACTGCATTCGCATTAGTAATGAAGAGACTGTTCTCGGTTGATATCTTGCTGCATTTTCTTGTAGATCTAATCCAAATCCCTCCAGAAATGCGACTTGACTTTTCTGGATCTCTGGCTTTTTCCAATTAATGGCAGTCAAGATGGGGCCATGGAAAGAGGCAAGCCATGGAAGTGACAATGCAATCCATTGTAGCAAACTGTTCTCTCTCGCTCTCTCTCTCACGGAGGGAGTGTTCTATCTCAGATACTAATCACCCCTAGCAAACACGTTCCCTAAAAATTATTGGATCATATCGGTTTGGTTCCAACTCAGAATCCACTCGCCTTTAAGATTCTCTAAGACAAAGTTTGGTGTATTCCAAACGTATCTATCAGATCAAATCTGTGAGAGAACAAAATTTTTGTGACGTTTCGCGGTGTCTATTATGCGAGAAAGAGATGAATGAGCCAAAAGGGATGACCTGCAACAGTCCATGGAAGGAGGACCCGCCGTTAGAATCCAAGCTATCATAAAGACAAGTCGACAAGCAGTACGTGCATCTAATCTGAGTGGTTGGGCTACAGAAATCTTGTACAAGAACCTGCAGCTGATAAAGACTTGAAGGATATGGTTTCAGATAATGATTCCCTGCATTCATAGGTCCGGTGAGGATTCAGAAGCTAACTTTGCTCCGGCTATGATACCATTTATCGTCGATCCGATCGGATAACCGGGTTTAGAAAACAGACTAATATCTTCGCTATATCATACATGTTCCAAAGATATGATATGGAAGACTGTCAACGCATGCAGCAGGTGGGAGTTGACTCGGAAGCACAAGGAAAAGTCTTACGGCGTGAAGATAAAGGATTTTGAATGACAAGATGAGATTTTGATGATGAATTCGAAGCGACAAGGATCGAATGCCTAAGCGTGTGGGAGAAGGTATGAGCGATATAGTTTCTGTGAAGCAGAGTCACCTTTGCGGAAGAGCGGAGCGGCCAGAGAGCGGAAGAGGGCAGAGGACGCGATCCTTCGTCCCGCCATGGCTTTTGTTGTTGGGCGAAGCTTCCTACCCAGAGACGATCTCTCTCTCTCTCTCTCTCTCTCTCTCTCTCTCTCTCTCTCTCTTTGCAATGCTCTGCTCCGTGGAAATGGGATCTGGAGTTTATAGCGGTGAAGAACGGAGGAACAAGGTAGGGGCAAAATCGTAAATATAATAGGCAATGCTCTATCCTCACTCATGAGTTTGTATTTTTGGGCCCACAAAACTTGGGCACGTCTTGTGTAATTGAATTATTCAAAGGATGATGTCATCTTGTTTGAGGCTTAGATGAATAAAATAAATAGGAAAAGTCACAAAAGGATTTTCCAAAATCATTCATTCGAATTTTTATTTTCGAAGTTTATTGCGTAAGATTATATTCTCAAACATATCCATTTGAAGTTGATTTGATCGAAACAGACAGCCGAAAGAGATTCAAGTTGAGAACAAAATAGAAACATTATCCTCATTATTCCAAACAAATGGGAAGGGATTTTGGATTATATTGGTGTAGAAAGACTTCCACGTCAAAGGAAAAAAAAAACAAATTAATAACATTATATTCCTATTAATTGTTTGCCTTTGTTGATAAGGAACCATAAAAACACCTTACTATCCTATCAAGTATGTCTTTATTATTATTATTATTTATTATTATTATTATTATATATATATATATATATATATATATACCAATATTAGATTAATACTTCAAGAATTAAAATTAACATATGAGAATTTTAAATATAAAATTCTCACCAAAAAGGTTTGATACATCTCTAAATAAGTTTGATACACCAATATTAGATCAATATTTAAACTCTCAATTTAAATATAAGTAAATTTGATATATTACTACTTGACTATTGTTTTAGGTGTAACACCTAAAGGTTGAGGGTTGAAAGTTTCTTCGATCAAATTTTTACACCCAAATTATTAATTTCAGATATTGTGTATCTAAATCATAAAGGGATAAAAAATTTATATAATATATTTTTTTTCTAAACAATTGGTGTTGTGATTGTACCAAATCTACTTATCAAAGTTGAAGTTTCAAGATTTTATTTGATAATTTTATTCAATATGTTCTATATATAGAATATTGATATGATGGTGGTGTAGATTATATATGCTTACTAGAGGTTGAGTGGTTGAGACCATTCAATAATTAAAGAATGTATTGTATGTTATTTAATATAATAATTTTTAAAAAATATATTAAAAATATCATTCAATAAGTAAGGACTTTTTTACTTTCAATAACAAATATTATCTTTTCCATTTATATTTTAAAAAATAAAATTTTGAAATAAAAAAGAATAAGATTGTTTGGATTTTGGGATAATTTGTGTATTATAATTTTCATTCCTAATGAATTATTATTTTTCATTTCTCAAAAAATTCATCAACATTAAATAAAAAAATATTGGGAGATATAGCCATTGAATCTATTAAAAACAATACAAAACGTTACCTGTCAAAAGATAAAAAGATGCTCATATGTTTACATCAAATGGTGACATTTGCTTGGGCTCTAAGACTTACCTTCCACCCTAATAGGAAAAATAACAACGCTACCAACTTAATCTACCACTTAGGCTAAAAAGCTACATAAGCAAAGCTAAGAGTAACTTATGGAAATGGTTCGCTAGCCTTCCCCTATCTTGACCTATAGAAAAAGGCCAGGTATGATAGAAAAAGCAATGGTACAAACATAGCACTGCTAAATCGTTCAATCGTGGGACATCACTTGGAATCGACACGCATACAAGAGCTCATGTTGTTCCCTCATGCGGTTGCTTGATTGGAACACAATCCCTGAAGAAGTTGCATGAATTAATCATCGCTACATAGCAACCAAACCCTTCCTCTCAACTTCCCCTCGATTGCATTGTCGGTCACCAGCGATCCATTGCTCATGATCATAATTTTGGAAGAGGTCACATGTTTAATCACAAAGAATATTAATTCTTAACAACGTGGCTCGACTCTTCGAGCACCTAACGTCTATCCTCATCCCTTATGCATTTTAGGCATAATCTTATTTTGATAGATAGTGTGTCTCTAGTCATCATTCAAATATATGTTGGGAAACTGGGAAGAGCATCACATGTGCAACGAAAAAATAAAATAAAAATTAATTTCTCTAAAAAATATATTTATATCGAATCGCGCGTGACGATTAGGAGTAAAAAACTTGTGAAATAAAAAACCACGTAAGATGCAATACAGTCTCACATAAGGAAACTTATATATTCCTGATCTATAGATCCCAATTTGTGGATGAATGAGATCTCGTGTTCTCTTCTCTAGCGGTGATCTACATGGCAGATGAAGTGGCAACACACCTCCTCTCATAACGCCTTCTTTTCTTACTTTCGTGTACCACCACCATACAACAAAGACAGTCCTTATTATTGCTCTCTCATACTAGAGAGGGGGTAGTCGGCTGAGGAAGAAGCAAGGAGGGAATGATAGGGTGCGACAGCTATTGGGTCTAGTCTTATAACATTTTTAGCCTCATATCCCTTATATAGATAGCTCTCTTTGCTAACCTTAATGGATCCGACTCTATTAAGTATTGGATCTCTATCTAATTACCTTAGCATTCTGGATATTGAATCTTCATCCAATTGTCCCTTACTGAATGAAAGTTGGATCTCTAAGCTTGGGTCTCACCTAATGGATCCAATAAAATAAGAGCTTATTAGATATCATATATCAAATCCTTTATTCATAGTGTCATTCATCATATATGTGTGACCCTCTAGGTTCAATACTGAGCTGGCAATGAGTTGCACTCATTAGAACTTATTCTGATTCAGTGAATTATTATCTCATAATAATTTACTCAACTCATCAACTATAGACATACTAGGCCACTACGTTATAGTTTCCAAGCGGTATAGGAGGATCTAATCTATTGGACTTATATGCCCTCAGTTATCATGTATCTATAGTTTATCATTCATCCAATATCTTAGAAATCGTATATCATGTATGGTACTATCAAGCCTATACAAATTCTACTTGAGTCTTACTCTAATCATATTCTTTCGAAAAACTCATTATCTCTCAATCCGAATGACCCTAGCTAGTGATTTGTTTGAGTGAGAACACAAGAGATATTCCTCTTATGACACCGAGAGTGGATGATCCTCTATTGACACTCAATTGCCCTTGTAAGATTGACTACCACTCCTGATAACCGACTATGCTAAATCTAGAACTTCCAAACCTATAAGTCTGATATCAAAAGTGGAGTACTCATATAAGGCATCCTTGGTATCTTAAGTCTAAGAACTAGATACACAACTAGGACCACAGAACTATTGTCTAACGATGATGTATCATTAACTATCCAATATTCCGTGAGCCAAGACCTGCTACGATAGATTAATACCCTTGCTATGACGACTGAGCCAAGATCCACAATGGCAACTCCTACAAACAGTGATCGAAATCTCCAACAACGATTGAATATGCAACGATAGACCCCTACTCCCACAAGCAATAATCGAATCCACAATAATAGATCCTTACTGCGACAACGACGATCGAGGCAAGATTTGCAATGATGGACCTACTCCTGCTACAGTGGTCAAGGCAAGATTTGCCCTAACAAACCCTATACCTGTTAAGCAATCAATAACAAAAACCCACTATGACGGACAAACTCGATGTCAACACTCAAGAAAAACCACTACTGCAGGACAACACCCATAGATCGACACAGAACCATGCACCTAAACAATATGCCTCGAAGCTCTCGCTATAGCCTCGAAGCATACCTTTTGGGGGATGAATGATAGGGAAAATAATAGCACTGCCAACTCACCCTGCCACTTGGGCTAAAAAAGCCACCTAAGCAAAGGCATGAGCAACTCATAGGAATGGTCCACCGGCCTTCGCCTATCTTGACCCACAGAAAAAAGGCTAATGAAGCCTGATAGTGAAAGCAATAGCACACATATTGCATCGTCTGCCAAGTCATGAGATGTCACTTAAAATCGATATGCACATAAGAGCTTGTGTCATTCCCTCACACGATTGCCCAACCAAAACACGATCCCTAGAGAAGTCGCACGAGTTGACCATCGTTACATGATGACCAAACCTATCCTCTCAACTTCTCCTCGATCATGTTGTCGATCACTAGTGATCCGTCACTTATGACCATAATTTCGGAAGAGGTCATATGTTTAATCACAAGAAACATTAATTCTTAATGATGTGACCCGTCTCTTCGAGCACCTGAAGCTAATCCCCATTGCCTGTGCATTTCAAGCATAATCCTACCCTGATGGATGGCACACCTCCGGTCGTTCTTCTCGAACGTAACCAATAAAAAGACGTGTTCACTAGGTGTCAATATAAATAAACCCCCGATGATATGAGAATTTGAAGGGAGAGGAGGGGATGAGCAACCGATTACCTTCCACCAATAAATCATGTATAAAAACCAGCCCCCAAAATACAGACGGGGAAGGACTAAACCTAAAACTCTTCTAAGTTTTGTTAAATCTTTATCACTTTTTGTATTGACTTAAGTGTCGAAAAGATCAAATCAGAAAATACCTTGATGCTGAGAACTTGTGCAAAACTCCGACATGTCTAAGGAGCACCTCTAGACAAGTCCAAAGAGCACCTTAGAACAACTCTAAACTTTCTTCGATAGACGAACCAGAGAAATCATGTGTCGGCTCATAAATCCACTTATTTATCTCATTCTCACACACGAATTACACCCAAGCGATCCACTTAGGCATATGCGACGAGTCGACGCTTTTGAACCAAATCTTATTCTTATCGACTGTGATCAACGGTACTCAAAAACAACACACCATTATAAATTAGAGTTGAGTTGTGTCATAAGAAGCTCCACCGGAAGATTACAACGAGCTTCTCCAAACTTTGATAGCTTCTTAAAAGAAGAGAAAAGTAGTATCTCCCTTCTTCGACCTCTTTCCTCACATCCAAAGTCAGAATGAGACAGATGATAGATAGTATGGGGTTGAGAAACAAAGATCAAACAATATCATCTTAGATCAAAAATTTCTAAGATGATATTGTCGTTTCTTATGTTTCTGATGTGATGTGCATCTATGAGAAGAAACCACATGAATCTCAATGTCACCCTCACTTGTCCTAAATCAAACCCTACAACTTGTTTGTCAGCGTTGCTATCAAGACTTGGAAGAGATGTGAGATACATGTATCTTTGATCGTAAATAAAATCAAGCCCTAATAGTTGATCCTATAAATTAGGTAAGATTAAGTACTCCACACAGCGATACCTCGTGGGTGTCGAAATCCGTGTTAATACAAATAAAAATAATTAATAATTAATTTTATTAGTTTTCTGTCTCCAAACTCCTTTTTAAAACTATCCTCACATCAAAATTCAGTCAAAATAATCATAAAATAGCCTATTTGAAATAAAAATATATTATTTTTATTTTTAGATTTATTCCAAATTTAATTATTTGGGGATTACATATATGGTCATTTTGACTCCTCACTTCCTGCTATGGAAGAAGTCTATAATTCTCATTTGACTGGAAGATAAAAAGATAAAAGAAATTTATTTCTTCCAATGCACAAACTCAGTCTTTTTCTTTGATGAAACAAAAAATAAAACCAATCAACCTGTCCTATATCTTCTCCATCCCTCTGAATCTCAGTTCTCAGGTATAGAATTTCTTCATCAGATCATACAATATCACATACTTAAATTGGAGCTATGCTGGCAATTTATATTTAAGTTTTCATTGAAAATGGTTCCAAACAAGAACAAGTGATGCAATTTATTACCTCTGTAACATAGAAGATTAACACACTCACACTAGGTTTCTGCAATGACACACAGACTCTAGAATGTTACCTTGACTTCTTGTTCCTGCACAAAGGCATGCAGAATGTTGGGTAGATTCATAAGCACAAGGAAAAGGTTCTACTTTAGTCAATGGATGCGACGACAGAGAGTGAAGCCATCAGCGATGGAGAGGTGACAGATCTCGACACGTGGATCGGCTGCCAAGAACTTGTTGAACTCCACAGTCAAGTCCTTAATTTTCAGGAATTCTTCAGGGATTGGTTCGGGCTTTATTTTCAGGAGTTCTTCAGGTATCGGTTCACCCGGCGGCACAACCACAAAGCCACCCCATATGGTGTTGTCATATCCGATCACGCCCCCCATCCTCACCAGCTTCAACACTCTTTCATGGTAGTTAATGTAGTTTGCCTTGTCTGCATCCACAAATGCAAAGTCGAACGATCCACTGTGCTCCTCCTGCATCACCAAAAGTTCAACAACAGCTTGACAAGTGAAGGAAATAGTTGCAAAATTGGGAGGGAGATACTGAAGAATCTTTCATGTCAACTGAATCCTACCTATCATAGAATTCATTCTTGTGATCATTCGGCTTTCAATAAGAAGGTTCAACCATTTTAATCAATTTTTAACTCATGATCACTAGACTAAGTCTTATAAGATTTGAAGTCATGTCTTGGATTAGAATTTACACAATTTTGAAGTTAAATGGAGTGTGTGCAGAAATAATTAAAGATGAATGAGGATGAAATCATAAACTTTCACATTAGGATAGCGACTATATTCTTTCAATTCTCAATTTTTATCTCTTCTTTTTCCTTTCCATTTTGTTAGTTTCTGCTAAATTTTTCATTCTCATATGACAATGTAAAATCTGTAGTGTGTGCATGCAAACGCAAGTTAATAGTGTTCTCTGTTACCTTCTCCAAGATTTCATCTAAGATGGGCAGAGCCAAGCCCTCACGGAAGTCGATCTTGTGTGCCATCCCAGCCTTTTGGATCACGGGGAATCCAAGATCGAAGTACTTCCTATTGATATCAATGGCCAATACCTGCAAAAAGACCATTGATAATCTCTATCCGAGACTAGGTCTGATATTCATGTATGAGGAGAGATAGAAAAGAGAACTAAAAGAACAGTGATAAATATCGAAAGAGCCAGATTACATATATCTGAATGTATTAACCTCTTCAATTTTTGGGTTGAGTTAGTGTCTAACTAAATATGTATTAACCTCGACTAGTTTTGACTAGTACTCATCATTAATAGATTTCTAACAAAAAAAAAATAAAATCATGAACCTTGCTTTGACTAGAGAGAACTCTTACCTTGCCATCCTCAGGGAGGGCGAGGGCTGTGGCCAACAGGGAGCTGCCGGTGAAGACGCCAATCTCCAGCGTCTTCCTGGCATTGATCAGCTTAAGCAGCATGCTCATGAACTGCAGTTGATCCGCAGCTGCAGCCATAAAACGTCTGCGCATTCACAAGTTCGAATCATCGAACCATCTTAAACTAGCGATGCCATGATATTTCTGCATTAATTATCTTAATCTTAAGGTTGCTATCCTCTCGTGTTAGCACAAAAACATTAGTCAGGTCTGCCCTGCATATAATCAAACTAAGCAGAAGCTTATATTCTTCTATCAGTAATTTCATCAAACACCTTGCAACCAAAAAATCTTTCAGGAAAATGCTCAGATTGAATCATATTGAACAGGAAGACTTGTTTCGTAGGTGCCGAGGAATTTATAGCATGCTTTCCCTATCAAAGGAAACAAGAATCTGGACCGTACCTAGGGTGTTTGACCGTGATGTGTCGGAGCTCCTTCATGGCCTCGGGCTCACGTGGGTAGACACTGGTTTCCAGAAGATACTGCGCACAGGATAGGACATATTACCACAAGCGAGCGATGGTGAGAGACAAAGAGAGAGAGAGAGAGAGGGCGTGATAAGAAGCGGCAGGCAGCGAGCACCTGGTAGAGTGCCTCACTATTCAGGAGGCTCTTGTGCTCATTGATCACCGGCAACTGCTTGGGTTCCTCCTCTCCAACGCGTGCCTCGGACGCCATTGCTGCTGTTCGCTATAGTCTTCCTCTCGCTCTCTCTCTCTCTCTCTCTCTCTCTCTCGCTTTGGTCGACGGCGAGGTTGGTATAATATGTATTGCCGTACAATAATTGCCTCGGTCGATGCGCACTTATCTTTCCTTATTCTTTGAGCCGTCGTCGCAATGAACGGAGGGCACGCTAACCACTACGCCGCGTGGCAAATTAATTAATAATTAGTGTCACATCAAATCAGATTATCCACTATTAAGTACTATTAATAATTTCAAGATAGATATAAATATTAGGTACTATTGATTCACTATTTTTTTGCACCAATCATGTTTATGATTCATGCAAATATTATATTTAAATAACATTAATTAATCATAGCTATGTGTGGTGAAGAAACTCATTTTACTTACTATATGGAAGTTTTCACTGATATAGAAACTTATCATAATTTTGATAAGAGCCCGAAGAAGGGGAAGGGAATGAGATAACTAAAAAGAAACAATCATTTGATTGATTCTATCATTGATTAAAAAGAATATAATAATTTGATCAAAAAAAAAAAAAATCATTTGATTGATATAATTTTATATATAATCTTTTCCCAACAAGTTTTGACCGGTCGCAACATGTTATTAATAAGACTTTTCCCTTACTTAAGTTCTAGGAAAAGAGTTAAGTGCTTCGGTTAGCTGAGGGATGCTCATTGGCACCGGAGGCAATGGTTGTTGTTACGAAGTATAAATAATTATGAGTTGGCCTAACTACATACTGAAGTGAATGATAGACTGCTTACCCCATTAGAGCCTACACATATTGTATCATGTTAATGAAATTTTTTGGTCATAACTACCATGTGAGTCGATGCGATCGACGATGAGGAGATTCCAAAGTTAGTGAACAATCTTTGGTATTAGAAAGAGATGTGAGAGGCCTCAAAAGTGCTGATGGTAGGGAACATTTGCGGTCGTCTAAAGTTAGTGAAAGTAGTCTAAGTGAGGAGTGGGGCATCTTCACTAGGGTGATCGTTCAAAGAATCAATAGGACGATACTCTCATATTACATCGATCCTCCTTTTAGAGTCAAAATGACGGAGGAAAGATCAATTGTCGACTTGGAATAAATGATATCGACTCAATTTTAGCTCAACTTGTGTTAGAAATCTCTCGATTTACGTAATGTGCTTTCGATGTTTGTTTATTATACATTACATAGTAATGTTGGATGGTAGTTCTTGACTTAGTTCTTCTGATGCCTAAGTCTAAGTACAAGGTAAATTAAAAGAAATATTAAAATAAAAATGTTAGATTTTGATAAACATATCCTAGATTGCTTTTATAGTCGATCCGGATTGAAAATAATTTATGTTTGACGAATGTTGGCATAGTGATTTTTTGTCTTGAGGTTATGTGTCGAACTATGATAGGAGACAAATATTCGCATTATTATTACTTATTTGCTTTGATGTATTCTCTGTCGAAGCATAGTATTAAAAACATGAAAGGAAAGTTAGAGATCAACATCGGAAGTGCAGTGAATCTGATTTCTGAACCTGCTGCCGTCTATCATAGTGGCTTTACCTTTCCTCGCTCCTTTTTCTCTGCGTTGTCTCTGTGAAAGAGAAATCATAGTCCCCTGTGTAGGTTTGCTGTCTGTCATTTTGGCTTTACCTTTCTCCAATCCCTCCTTCCTTCCTCCGTCCATGTTGATGTCTTCTTTCCCCAGTCCTCCTCGGACACCAAGTAGAAGTGGCAACCGATGCACAAGATGCAAGCAACAAGCATCGACTGCAAGCTAAACCACTCGTTGCAGAGCCAAAGCCTGAAGGAACAAGCAACATCACCGTCAAGATCAGCATCAATAGAGAAGAGAATCGTGTTAGAGTGCTCAATCCACAGATAGAAGCCAAAAGTGCAGCTATCGCTGATGTTTCAACCCTTAGCAGAGGTAAAAATACTCTTCTAGTATCATCCTGCTTATCTTCTCTCTTAACAGATAGGATCGAACAGAGTCTTTTTCGAGGAAGAACTGTCCACAGCATCCACGGATTGGCTCTCCCTGAATCCATGTCTTGTGGAGTGCAATTGACAGATCGATCACAGTTCTTGACTGGGCATTATTTTTCCATCATCAAAAGTATAATTTCAGTAAGAATATTAGAAGGAACACGTTGTTCCTTCTCGTGATGATGGTGAAAGAGAATTATGTATCAGAAAGCTTCAACAGTTAATGCCAAAGAAGAGAGTATAAATGCAGAATTTTGGATGAATCATGCAATGGAACAAATATAGATCTGATATTATAAGCTGTTGACACCGATGCTAATTGTAACCACAGCAATCCTCACAAAGGATATAATAGCAACACTACAATGCACAGAAAGAGTCTTCTCCTCGGACATGACACAGAGCATATCATCATCATACACTAACTCAGCATTGCTTACTAGTGAACACTAGTAGAGATGAGGGAAGGGAGGAGGAGGAAGAGGAGAAAGAGAGAGATCTCCGTTTTTGCTCAGCTCCAAACCCACCAATCCAGCTGCGCATCCACTTCATCCTGGTGGTGGTGCTCCGCCGCGAACATGCCGTCGGAGTAGTAGTTGCACCCCTCGTCGCTCACGTCCTCCTCTTCCGAGTGAACCCGGCCGCCGTCGACGGGGCCCATGCAGTGGTAGCCCTCCGGGAAGTAGGACACCTCGCTGCTGTCCACCAGCTGCTTGGCGGCCTCCCCGTCGACCACCGCGCTCCCGCCGCTCCCCGCGCTCAGCCTGTCCTCCGCCTTCGTCTGGACGGCCAGGGTCGCAGGATCGGCGACTGATGCGGCGGCCTGAACGTCTGATTTCGTCCCGGCGATCCCCGCGGCTCCCGCTGAAGCTGCTGTCCTGCTCTGGAGCTTCTCGGTCAGTGAGATCACCTGAGAGATCACAGTGAAGGTTCAACGTGTTGGAATCTCACGTAGGCAATGTTAATGGTCGCTTTCTCATGGTGCGGTGAGAACAAAAGCATTCCTTTCTTTCCCTCTTTCTCTTTCTCCCAACAAAAGAAGACAACGAATGACATTCTCCACCATTAGGAATGGTCAAATTGCACAGTTGATGGAGACCCAGGTAGAACCGATTCCTTGTTACGATTGGTGAAACTCTTGTTGATTGAACTGCGAATTGCACTACTTTACCAGAGAGGGAGAGAAAGAAAGAGAGATTGCCTGGGATCGGAGGCGGTCGTTTTCCTTGAGGAGGGAGTCATGGTCGGAGAGAAGAGAGCCGTAGGAGGATTTGAGGCGGTCGAAGTCGTGCTCCAGCTGCTTCGTCTTCCACCGGGCGCGGCGGTTCTGGAACCACACCGCCACCTGCCGCGGCTGCAGGCCAAGCGTCCGGGCCAGCTCGCTCTTCCGCTCCGGCTCCAGCTTGTTCTCCGCCTCGAAGCTCCGCTCCAGTAAGCGTACCTTTTACTTCAACACTTTATGTTACTTCATTCGATCAAATCCAGCATTTATTCTGATACATCACTGTTTCCTAAAGCCAACACCCAACCAAGAACATATTCTTCCTTTAAACTAAGCATGCATCCAACGAAGCAGGGCAACTCTCTCTCTCTCTCTCTCTCTACCTCCCAACAGTTCGATCTCCTTTGTTCCTATCTTCAGGTTTCATGTAGAGTTAAGCGACTGACACGCAACAGGTGATGAGGGTCATTCATGCCCATGTTCACAACAAGAAACAACACAACAGGCCATATGGCAGAGGGAATTTGATCAAACACATGTCCTCGTGGCCATACATCGGTAGAATTTTCTACCGATGTAATAGATTTACTGTTCCTATCATTGTCTCGTTTGCTGTTTTGTCTTCGTTTTGTTCTCACGCACTCACATCAAGATCCACAAATAGCAACTCATGAGATGATCAAAAGGTGGAGGGAGGAGATGTAGACTATTACCTGCTCCGGCGAGAGGCGGCGCTTCTTGTCCGGCTGCTGCTCGTCGTAGTAGTACTCCTCCTCCAAGAGCTCTTCCGGCGACGTGAAGAACGGCCGCCGCTTGTTCGCGCCCTCCGCTGCAGCCAACGCCGATCTCGCCCCTGTAATTTGGAAAACACCCTCAGTAAGCCATCGACGTGGATACTCTCAAGGGCAGTATCGGAAACGAAGGCTCAAGATGATACAACCCACCTCCGAAGACCGGACTGCTACCGCCGCCGCCGCCGCCGCCTAACAGGAGCATCCGCTGCCCGTGGCGGCCGCGCGACGAGGAGGAATCAAAGATCAGACGAACACGATCCATCACCCGATCTCACGCTATATGTATAGACACTATATCTAAAGACGGAGGACTTCTTGACCGGTTAGAGGAAGACGGCGGCGCTCTTATGGCGGAAGAAGGAGGTGGACCAGAGGAGCCGAGTTGACGTCATCATCGGGATAAGGGAAAACCCCATCATGTGGCGAACGCGGCGGGGGATCGACTTCCTCGGGGACCAGCAGCACCGAGGCTTCGCCGGGGATCGCCTCGGGACCCGGCGACGGAGGGAACCACCAACTTGGGAGGTGGATGCGGGAGCTCGAGTTTCCGGCGAGCAAGAAGCTTCCTTTTTACGGCTCTATTTGGCGTGGAGAGGCTTCGCGACTAAAGTTGAGAGGGCGGAGGAGAGCGGTGATATATAGCCCGGAGGGTGGTGGTACGTGTTGTGACTAAAATGCCCCTATCGGAAAAAGATATCTCGAGATAAAGTAAGTAACGAGTTTGGCCACGAGACAAACATGACATAATAAAATAAATAAAATTCAAATTAAAGCACTTACGATAAATTATAAATCGAGATTCAATCATTTTTTAGATTATGATTCATTTTAACCCTTAACTATAAGTATAGATCTATGGTTTACTCGTATCTAAAATAACTCATATATTTTAAAAAATATAACATATAAATCTCTTCCGTAAAGTCTAAGTTAACTAACTTCATAATTTAATTTACGCATATTGACTCATAATAAACTATTAATATAATGATACATATAATTTATGATTAATTCATTCTAGCCCTTATAATTTTGGTCATGGATCTTTTAAACCCTTATGATTTACTCGTATCTAAAATAATTTTTATATTTTAAAAAATATAGCATATAAGTATCTCCCATTAAGTTTGAGTTAACCGACGTTAGAATAAGCTTACAATATTTGCTAACTTATAATAAATCATTAATATAATGATATATATAATTAAAGTTTAAAATTGAGACCTCTATCAATAGCTAGATGAGGCGTCACCATGGAAGCAACCATCACCAACAGCACCGAGTCATTGTTGTCTAGCATGGTGTTGTATGCACACGACCTCTCCCTCACTAACGATGAGCTTATGAGTTACCTAATGTCACTCACTAACTTGAGGGCGTATACCACCATGTCGACCACCACAACACTGCCTGTCGCTGTGAACAACATCTGCTTTGATCCCGACTAATACCATAATACCTTATAAGCCACCTCCCGCGAAGCATGGCATCATGAAGACGGAGAGCAAATGAAAGAAGCAATTGGGGATGAAATGAGGAGGGGTGGGGAGGAAGATACCCAAGAGTTGGTAGCAGCGACTATGTGTGTATCTTCCTCCCCACCCCTCCCCAACCCTTATGGATCGGAAGCTCCTAAGCTCGTCATTAATGTAGGAGAGGCTATGGGCGTACAATGCCCTACTAGGTAGCAGCGACTCGGTGCTACTGTTGGTAGTCGCTTCCACGATGACACCTCCTCCCGCCATTGATGGAGATCTTAATTTTTTTAAAACTTAAATTATATATATATCATTATATTAATAATTTATTATGAATCAGCATAAATAGACTTTAACATCTATTAACTCATATTTGATGTGAGGTGCTTATCTCTTACGTTTTTTAAAATGTATGAGTTTTTTTAGATATGAGTAAATCATAAGGGCTTAAGAGATGCATAAGTTATTTTAGACTATAAGGATTAAAAATATATAAGTTATTTTAGACATGAGTATTAAGAGTGTTAGGATCGGAGCGGCACTAAGAGGGGGGGGTGAATTAGTGCAGCGGATTAAAACTTCGATTTTAACAAAATCTTTCGTACGATAAGAACGGAACTTGAAAAGTTTAACTTGAAAGCGTATTCTTAAAGTTGCGCAGCAAGGGTACTAAGGAACTAAAGCAGTAAGAAGATTTGCAGTAATGTAAATGACAATAATAAAATGCAAACCAGAGATTACGTCGATTTTTAGAGTGGTTCGATCAAATGACCTACTCCACTTGCGATGCCCCTCTTCGATGAGGCTCCCACCTTCCACTAGCAAATCTCTTGAAATGGAAGGGTAAACACCCCTCTTACAACCTTTTACAAGCAGTTCAACCTCTTACAAATTTTCAATAAGAAAGAAGGAGGAGAACTCTCTAGCAAATTGAAAACAAGACTTGCTAAGACTTTCTAAGACTTTTCTCTCAATCAAAATGCTTCTCAAAAAGTTGTAATCTCAGCTGAGATTTGAGGGGTATTTATAGGTCTCAAGAGGATTCAAATTTTGGGCTCCAAAATTTGAATTCTCTTAGGGTTCCCGGTGCTGGAGGTGCCACCGCCCAACCAGGCGGTGCCACCGCCCAGCGCTCGGGTGCTGGACGGTGCAACCGCCCAGCCAAGGAGGTGTCACCGCCCAGTCAGGCGGTGCCACCGCCTGGCTCTCCGGTTCACTTGGTTTGGCTTACTTTTAGCCCAAACCAAATCTGACTTTGGCCCCAATTGGCCCCTAACTAGGATATAGGATTATCTTCTTAATCCTAATCCTAATTACAAGTGAACTACATAACAAAACACATCCTAAGCAATTTATCAACCGCGAGCGTCAAGTCTTGTTCCGGCGAGCTTTCCGACGAACTTCTTCCGACGGGGTCCAAGCACGCTCCCGAACTTGTGATGACTTTAATGAGTAGCCGAGACTTCTCGGTGATCTCTGCGAACCTCCGACGATCTCTTCGGCGAACTTCCAACAGGTTCCCGATTTCTTCTCGGTTGGTTCCATCATCATCTCCGACGATTCTTCGGACTCTTAAACGTTCATCGAACTTGACTCCGGTATTCTTGCTTTGTATTTTCTGGTTATCGTAGTTAATCATGCATACTTAACTCAATAATATGGATTAGATCAAATAACCCATCAATTGATTTTATCATCAAAATCCGAGATTCAACAATCTCCCCCTTTTTGATGATGACAATCAATTGATGACGGAGTTAAACGTAACTCCCCCTATCTATATGTCATATTATGAGAAGATAAAACACTTGAATTTCATCATTGAATTCAAGTATAAACCGATAAGCTCTAACCATAGAACTTATCGTTATTCTCATTAAGCATAATGTAAATGCGAAACTTTGATGAAAATCTTTTTCAAGTCGAAAGATAAGAGACAAATTTTACTATGACAAGAGATAAAGATTTTCAACTTGAATTGCATGATTATACATTTTAGACATGCATTCAATATGATCAATCAATCTTACGATATTTTCAAGGATTTTGCAAGGCATATAAGATAATCATCGATCGATCACTTTTCTCAAGGATTTTGCAATTCATATTTTGTCATGCTATTAAGAATGATATAAGTCATCACTTTTCTCCCCCTTTGTCATCAACAAAAAGGAAAATGAGACTTGAAGTACATATTTTGTCATACAACGATTTTATCATTGAAAATTAAGTATGCAAAAATATTTACGCAGAGTTCATTTTAGAGGAAAATTCAGCATGCATTCATATTATCTAATCTCTTCTTTCTATGAATAACAGAAATTGTAGATGTATAAGAGAGAGATTGGGATAAAAAATTCAAGTAGTAATTTCACGAAGTCAAGATCATAATTCGAATACAAACTCATTCAAATCGTCAAATTCATGAAAATCTCAACATTACTTTTTAATCATCACATAAGCCAATACTTTCATATTTGTAAGTATCAATTCATGAATGCCAAAAGATATTATTTGTGATTCCAATTTTGCAAGATCAAGATTATGATTTAGATAAAACTTATTTAAATCAAATCGCTAACTTGAAATTCATAATCAAGTAATCAAAGTCGATTTCGAGATTTCACAACATGTCATATGGAATTTGAACGAGAATGAGAGATGGAAAGAAGATGAAAAACTTTACGGAAAATCCAATCAAACAAGTTTATTGTTTAGGGACAATTTAACATACCTAATTCCCTTCTAATAAATTCAAATTGGTCTTCATTCAAGGCTTTTGTGAATATATCTGCTAATTGATGCTTTGTGTCAATGAATTCTAGAACAACATTATTGTTAAGGACATGATCGCGTATGAAATGATGCCTAATGTCGATGTGCTTAGTTCTAGAATGCTGAATTGGATTTTTAGTAAGACATATGGCACTAGTATTATCACATTTTATGGGAATATTTTTAAAGTGAATTTCATAGTCTTCTAATGTATTTTTCATCCAAATGACTTGTGCACAACATGCACTTGCAGCTATGTATTCGGCTTCTGCCGTAGATAGTGCAACTAAATTTTATTTCTTGGAAGTCCAAGAAACAAGTGCATGTCCTAAAAATTGGCATATTCCGGATGTACTTTTTCTATCTATTCTGCATCCGCCAAAATCGGCATCCGCATATGCTATTAAATCAAATTTTTCATATTTTGAATACCATAATCCTAAATTTGGAGTTCCTTTAAGATACATAAATATTCTTTTAACACTTTTGAGATGAGATAATTTAGGATTTGATTGAAACCTAGCACAAAGTCCTACACTAAACATAATATCCGGTCTAGTCGCGGTAAGGTAGAGTAGACTACCTATCATTCCCCTATATGTTTTTTGATCGAAATTTTCACTATTTTCATCCATATCTAACTTAGTCGCAATACTCATATGGGTGTTTATTGCTTTTGAATTATCCATGTTAAATCGTTTTAATAATTCTAATATGTATTTAGATTGGTTAATAAATATACCATCCTTAAGTTGTTTGATTTGTAATCCTAAAAAGAAAGTAAATTCCCCCATTAAACTCATTTCGAATTCATGACTCATAGATTTGGCAAATGATTCACATAGTGATTCATCCGAAGAGCCAAAAATAATATCGTCAACATAAATTTGCACAATAAGAAAATTATTTTCAAAATGTTTAATAAACAATGTAGTATCAACCTTGCCTTTGGTAAAATTATTTAAAATAAGAAAGGAACTAAGCCTTTCATACCAAGCTCTAGGAGCTTGTTTCAAGTCATAGAGAGCCTTAGTCAATTTGAATACATGATTAGGAAAAAGAGTATTTTCAAATCCGGGAGGTTGTTCGACATATACTTCTTCGGAAATAAAACCATTTAAGAAGGCACTTTTAACATCCATTTGAAATAGTTTAAAATTATTACTACTAGCATAGGCAAGGAGCATCCTTATGGCTTCTAATCGAGCTACGGGAGCGAAGGTTTCTTCGTAATCGATACCTTCTTCTTGGTTGAAACCTTTGGCCACTAATCTAGCCTTGTTTCTAACCACGATACCATTTTCGTCTTGCTTGTTTCTAAAGACCCACTTAGTACCTATGACTAAGTGGTCACTTGGTCTAGGAACAAGCTTTCATACCTCATTCCTCTCAAATTGGTTCAATTCTTCTTGCATTGCAATGACCCAAAAATATCTTTTAAGGCTTTGTCAATGCATTTAGGTTCAATTTGAGAAAGGAAAGCGGCGTTAGCACAGAAATTTTTGAAAGAAGAACGAGTTTGAACCCCTTTTGATGTATATCCTATAATTTGCTATTTTGGATGAGCATCTACATACTTCCATTCTTTTGGTAAAGAAATTTCGGAAGAAGATGCATTCAAATGGCTATTTTGAGGAGAGGGTTCATTTAAATTCAAATTATCAAAACCAAGATCATCATCAAAATCATTTTTCTTTAAATCAGAAATTTCATTAAAAACTACATGAATAGACTCTTCTATTACTAAGGTTCTTTTATTAAAAATCCGAAAAGCCTTAGAAACGGAAGAGTAGCCAAGAAAGACGCCTTCATCGGATTTAGCATCAAATTTACCTAAGGCATCCTTTTCATTTAAAATAAAGCATTTACAACCAAAACCTTTAAAATAAGAAATATTTGGTTTTTTGTTATTCCATAATTCATAGGGAGTTTTTGATAGAGATGGTCTTATTAGAACCATATTAATGATGTAGCAAGCCGTATTTACGGCTTCGACCCAAAAATATTTGGGTAAACTATGTTCATTTAACATGGTTCTTGCCATTTCTTGTAGGTTTCTATTTTTTCTTTCAACTACACCATTTTGTTGAGGATTTCTTGGAGTTGAGAAGTTGTGATTGTATCCATTAACTTCGCAAAAATTTTGAAAGTCATGGTTTTGAAATTCACCACCGTGATCACTCCGAATTGATGAAATCATGAAGCCTTTTTCGTTTTGAGTGAGTTTACAAAATTTAGAGAAACACTTAAAGCAATCACTTTTGTGAGCTAAGAAATAGGTCCAAGTGTATCTAGAGTAGTCATCCACAATCACAAAAGCATATTTGCTTCCACCTAGACTTGTTATATCAATTGGTCCAAATAAGTCCAAATGGATCAATTGTAATGGTCTAGTGGTGCTAATTTGATTTTTTGGTTTGAAGCTTGTTTTTATTTGTTTGCTTAGTTGACATGCATCGCATACTTTGTCCTTAATAAACTTTATATTTGGAATTCCTCGTACTAATTCTTAAGATAAGATCTTAGATATTGTTTTCATGCTTGCATGGCCTAATCTCCTATGCCAAAGCCAAGCATCATCATTTACGGCGGAGAAACACATTTCATTACTTAGTTCATCAAGATTGATGGTATAGACATTATTTTGTTTTAAAGCAATCATAGTCATGTTATGATTTGGTTTTTCAATAATGCACATATTTGATTTAAATCTAACGATGTAACCTTTATCGCATAGTTGACTAATACTCAAGAGATTATGTTTCAATCCATCAACTAGTAAGACATCATCAATGAAAAATTAAATTTGTTACCAATAGTTCCCTTGCCAATGATTTTGCCCTTGTTGTTGTCTCCGAAGGTAACGTAACCTTCTTCTTTGCTAGTGAGCATATATAAATGAGATGGATCTCCAGTCATATGTCTTGAGCATCCACTATCGAGATACCATCTCTTGCTCCTAGCTTGTGGGTTTGTCTACAAAAGAGGATGATTTTTAGGTACCCATTTGATTTTGGGTGCCTCAAAAATTGACCCACTAACTTTGTTATTTATTATTAAATTCTTTATAGTTCCTTTAGGAACCCATATTAATTTTTGTGAACTAATTTTTTTAAATAGGCATTTGTAGGCAATATGTCCGGATTTGCAACAAAAGTTGCATTTCATATAAGAGAAACATGTAATGTAGGTCCTTTTATGAAAGTGGTAGGATTTTGATGTAATCCTTTTACAAATCCAATTCCATTTCTATTTGCGATGTGACCCTTGTGTGCAAGAATCATATCTAATCCTTTGCTACCAACCTTAAACTTGTTTAAGGTTTCCTTAAGAAGCAAATTTTTATTTTTTAATGCTTCTAAGTGCTCGCACTTAGAGCATGGAGGAGTTTGAAGACTATCAAACTTATCTTGTAGCAAAGCATGCTCTTTCTTTAAGATACTTAACTTCTTGCTAATAGTTCTACATTCATCAAATAATTCATGAAAAGCGATAGATAGTTCTTCAAAAGATAAATCTTCATTAAATAAATCGCATACCTCTTCTCCTAACGCCATTAGCGCGTAATGAGCAACTTGCTCGGTGTTGGACTCCTCTTCTTCGGATGCGCTTGAATCATCCCACGTTGCCTTGAACGCCTTCTTCTTTGATGTTCTCTTTTTGGCTTGAGGACAATCGTTCTTATAGTGTCCCGGTTTTTTGCATTCATAGCAAATCACTTGGTCCTTCTTTTGTTCAAATTTATTTTTTGTATTATTTTTAAATTTGTTCTTTCTTAAATATTTTTTAAATTTTTGAGTCAAAAGTGCAATGTCATTGTCACTGTCCTCATCACTTGATGTTCCTTTCAAGTGGTCTTCTTGTGATTTGAGTGTCATATCCTTCCTGTTCTTTGGAAGGGGGTTCTCGAGCTCGTCATGAGCTTGACATGTCATTTCGTAGGTCATTAGAGACCCAATGAGTTCTTCAAGAGGGAATGCTTTAAGGTCTTTGGCCTCTTGAATGACCGTAACTTTTGGATCCCAACTTTTAGGGAGAGATCTTAAGATTTTAGTTACTAGTTCAAAGTTAGTAAAATCTTTACAAAGAGCTTTGAGTCCATTGATGACATCCGTAAACTGGGTGTACATGTCTCCGATGGACTCACTTGGTTTCATTCGGAAAAGTTCATAAGAGTGCACAAGGATGTTGATTTTGGACTCTTTCACTCGGCTAGTGCCTTCATGAGTGACCTCAAGAGTTCTCCAAATATCAAAAGTCGAATCACACATTGAAACACGATTAAATTCGTTTTTGTCTAATGCACAAAACAATGCATTCATAGCCTTTGCATTTAAAGCAAAAACCTTCTTCTCCGATTCATTCCATTCGCTCATCGGAAGAGAAGATTTTTGAAATCCATTCTCAACAATAGACCAAAGCTCAAAGTCCATAGAAATGAGGAAGATCCTCATGCGAGTCTTCCAATATGTGTAATCCGACCCATTAAACAAATGTGGTCGTGCAATAGAGTGGCCCTCTTGCATGCCGGAGTAAGCCATCTCTCTTGGGTGTTAAACCAAATATGAGAGATAACCTTGCTCTGATACCACTTGTTAAGATCGGAGCGGCACTAAGAGGGGGGGTGAATTAGTGCAGCAGATTAAAACTTCGATTTTAACAAAATCTTTCGTACGATAAGAACGGAACTTGAAAAGTTTAACTTGAAAGCGTATTCTTAAAGTTGCGCAGCAAGGGTAATAAGGAACTAAAGCAGTAAGAAGATTTGCAGTAATGTAAATGACAATAATAAAATGCAAACCAGAGATTACGTCGATTTTTAGAGTGGTTCGGTCAAATGACCTACTCCACTTGCGATGCCCCTCTTCGATGAGGCTCCCACCTTCCACTAGCAAATCTCTTGAAATGGAAGGGTAAACACCCCTCTTACAACTTTTTACAAGCAGTTCAACCTCTTACAAATTTTCAATAAGAAAGAAGGAGGAGAACTCTCTAACAAATTGAAAACAAGACTTGCTAAGACTTTCTAAGACTTTTCTCTCAATCAAAATGCTTCTCAAAAAGTTGTAATCTCAGCTGAGATTTGAGGGGTATTTATAGGCCTCAAGAGGATTCAAATTTTGGGCTCCAAAATTTGAATTCTCTTAGGGTTCCCGGTGCTGGAGGTGCCACCGCCCAGCCAGGCGGTGCCACCGCCTGGCTGTCCGGTTCACTTGGTTTGGCTTACTTTTAGCCCAAACCAAATCTGACTTTGGCCCCAGTTGGCCCCTAACCAGGATATAGGATTATCTTCTTAATCCTAATCCTAATTACAAGTGAACTACATAACAAAACACATCCTAAGCAATTTATCAACCGCGAGCGTCAAGTCTTGTTCCGGCGAGCTTTCCGACGAACTTCTTCCGACGGGGTCCAAGCACGCTCCCGAACTTGTGATGACTTTAATGAGTAGCCAAGACTCCTCGGTGATCTCTGCGAACCTCCGACGATCTCTTCGGCGAACTTCCAACAGGTTCACGATTTTTTCTCGGTTGGTTCCATCATCATCTCCGACGATTCTTCGGACTCTTAAACGTTCATCGAACTTGACTCCGGTATTCTTGCTTTGTGTTTTCTGGTTATCGTAGTTAATCCTGCATACTTAACTCAATAATATGGATTAGATCAAATAACCCATCAATTGATTTTATCATCAAAATCCGAGATTCAACAAAGAGATGCATGACCAAGATTACAAAGGCTAAAATAGACTTTAACCTATAGTTGTACGAAGTTATATAAATTAATTTAATTCAAATAAAATTATAATTTTTATATGAGAAATGTCAATCTGATTTAATATTAATATTTATTTTCTTTTAATGATGATGTGATTTTGACTTTTTCTTCTGATAACAACACATTAGGCAAATGCTTCATATAAAAATAAGGGGTTGGATTCTCTCAACTAATTGCAAGGATTCAATTGTGATCGGACAATTGATGGTCGAAATAGATGGTCGGATGTCATCAGTGGATTGTGGTATGGATCTGATGCTGGAATTGGAATATCCATTTTAGAGGTATGATTAGAGGAAATCCTCGTCGGACCTGTGCGGTGGACCAACTCTATCATGTTCAAATCAGGCCATAAATGACCGGGAATTCTTTGCGTCCAAATGTTGGGACTTGCTTCCAAGAAATCTTAATTGCATTTGTTTTGTTCTCCTCCAATTATGTCATGCCAAAAGCTTAAGCTTTTGATGAGATATGATCTGTATGTTTACGCTCCTTTTTAAGATTTTTTTGTCCCGCATCGTAGGTGATCAAATATATAGTATTTTTTAAATAATAATAATAATAATAATAATAATAATAATAATAATAATAATAAAATAGAGTATTTTTTTTGACACTATGGTATATCTAAGAAGATAAATTAATGAGCCATAACATGTTTAATAGATTTATTATATTATCATCTTTATATTTTTAGTAAAGGAGTGTTAATATTTCATCCTATTAAAAAAAAAAGATTAGTTGGAGTTGAGAATTAACATACAAGTTCAATAAATAATATATTGTTACACAAGTCATGAATCTCAAGTTCAAACCTCATATACTTCATTTGATAGTAAGTTTATTTTTAAACTCTCCAAACATAATTAAAGCCCTGTTTTTAATCCCATTTATAACCATTATTAGTGAGAGGTATTAATAATAAAAGTAGTTAATAGAAAAATATAACTCTTATATTTTTAGTATTTTTTTCACTTTATATACAAAACATAACTTTTATACCTTTCAGGTAAAATATTAAGATTGGTTGGTTGATCTGACCAGTAATCAATCCACTGACCCAAGACTTATTAATCAAATCATTGTTTTATCCAAATTTGTTATCATTTATGAAAAAAAAATGAAAATACTCATGAAAAATTTTCTATGTCAAATTCCCTCACAACAATAAAAGGAATAAAAGGAAAAATAAGTTACCGTGATGAAGCTGCCGGCCATCCTCGTCGTATGCATCCCACCTCTTTGAACATAGCCCTTTGTGCCAAGGAGAGCTGGCAAGCCAACAAAGCGACCCCACTCCCACTCCCACTGCAAGCAGATAGAGACGGCTCATTAAATCAGTGAAGGCACCAAATTCCATGCACTTGAAAGAACATGTGAATCTCGACAGAGAAGGCATCCCATCAGCCTGCTGATATGTAGTTTTCTGCTGAAAACAATGCTTCTCTTTCTTATCATGCATGGGGGACCTTCTCAGAGCAAGCTTGCCATCTATCTCATCAACCACCAAAGCACAACTCTTCTTCACCCTTGTTCCTACCAGAAAGAAAAGAAGAACAAAAAAAAAGAGTTGATTAGTCTCTTATCAGTAAATAATTAGAAAATGATGATAATTTATATTTTTCAATTTAATTGTTGTCCAATAATCATGCAGCATATTCACTAGATGGGTAGTAGATATATAACATCCTTGCAGAACTCCACAAGTTCTAATACAACAGTTTTTATATACAAAGTATACATCTAATTATAATCTGAGTTACAAAAAAGGATTAAACTTTTAAAATAATAAAAAGATTCTTTTTTATCTATCCGAGGTTTATTTCCATATAGTTTCTTTGTTTAACATATGCTTGTGATGTCATACTCCTCAAAGATTTTGAAATTTATTTATTTTCTTCAAAGGAGAGTTTGTTTTCGTTTAATTGTTTCCATAGTACTAAAGGCAAAATGAAGAGGTAACTAAAAGATTTCAGATAAAATGATAGTAATAGTAAAAAACTAGTTTAGAATCACACAAACAAGTCAAAGAAAGTGACCACCGAGATTTGGCCGGGGGACAGCGTGGACCACCGTGGATGCCACCTGGGCCCCACCGGCACCATCTACCAGCGGTCGCGCATGCGCCACATGTTCATCTGGCCCCACAAAAAGAGTGACGTGCCGCTGGTGGAGGAACACATGGGGGAGGTGGGTCGACTGTTCCTGCAGTAATAGATAACAGATGTTAGGACATGCAGCTTCCTCGTACATACCTACTGTTACCGTCACCATGCGGCAGCTCCTTCGTTTCATCCATCGGTGCTTGAGCTTGAAAGCCACAGCCTGACAGCATTTAAGATGCTTATCATCCGTTGATGGCAGCGCCAGTGGAGTCGATCACCCAAATCCTGATAAGAAAACAAGCTGATGATGACAGATTAAACAGCATCTTTTACCAGGAAACTTGGAGAATGCTCCATCTGCAGCCAAGATGTTGCCAAATAAATAGAATTCATCAAGAAGAGACGTGCATCAGCTACCTTGACGCATTAGACCATGACTTTAATACGCCACCATTGTCAGCTAATGTCGGTGGCCACCACTTGATTCAGATATGATCTGCATTACAAGATTTGGTGCTGCCCGAGGCTCCCCACATATAGCTAAGGAAATGTTCATAGCAGAAGATCGATATCCGATGAGGCTATTGACATGGTCCTTCAAAGCTCAGGTTAGTATTTCAAAATGAACAAGGGAGGGATAAAAGAGAATGTTCAACCTCAGACTATATCAGCGTCCACATTTTATAGTCGATCCTTAACCACTCATGGTTAAGGAAATATTCCTTGATTTTCTTGACATAATGTGATATATCTATCAGTGAACTCAGTCATTGTTTTTGGCGTTACGGTGGCCACATGTCAAACTCCGGATGAGGGTGAATATTGTCCATATCAGCCACAAAGGGATAACCTGTAAGAAAAAACAAAATTGAAACCATATTTATTATAAAGAAGCTTGTAAAAGAAGAAAGTGAATGTATGGATTACATCAAAGAAGCAGATCCGTGCAAGCAATGTGTTGAGATGGGCCACACTGATCATCTACAAACTGCAGCAAGTCGTATGGAAATCAGGGAGCATCGCTTACTGCTCTAAATCATATATCTCAGGCATCTCAAATTTCATGGACTATGGAAATGGAATGTAAACTTTGTCCCTCTCAGAGTGGACCTCCATACTGTCAAGATAGCATGGCCTCGGAAACACAAGCAATTCTATAAGAATTTAGGCATTAATGAATATTTAAGATGTGTTTCTACTTCCATATGCACCTCAGATCTCATTCAAAGTTCGTATGACCATGCGATCTAACATGTCTTATAGATGAAGAAAGATACAAGCAGTGCTAGCACATTTAGAGGGGTTGCCTTTTCAACTTATTCTTGGATCTGGTGAAGTGGTGAGTTCATATTCTATATGGGTACCTCTTTTTCAATGTTGTCTGAACCAACATGCCACTGGCCCACTGAAGTGGTGGAGAATCCACCTCCTTTTTTTGTACTATATTCAGCTTTGTGGGTCTCCTCTCCTGACAGAAAACAAAAGCTGAGATGCTAACAAGTATTATAGACTTCCATTAAGCTCCTTTTCCATGAAACAAACAACCCATATGGAATTGTTTCCTATCACTTCATCTTTAGTTTCAGTAGTTAGATACTTTTTTCCCTTTTTTTTTTAAATTTTCCAACATGATATCAAGGGAGGGAGAGAGGCACCGCCATGTGTTACAGCAAGAAAGGCATTTGAAACATATATTGACTTCTCGACAGATGCTTCCCACCTCCAGTTTTATGCTTTGGTTACACCCTATTGGTTGGGTTCAGAAGTGGAGGCATGCAGCCAGTGAGGAAAGTCAACTGAACTCGGTGTTAGCCTGACGACCTTCATGTGCCTCAATTTCCCACAGTAGCAGCCAGTGCCTCCAGGAGAAAGAATAGATGTCAATGGATCCCCATAGCTGGTTATGTCAACTTGAAACCTACATGACATTCCATTGATCTTCCAATGGTAATAGCTACAATTTGCTTTCCTTCTTTCTCACTTTCTATCTAGTTGAGAAGTGATGGTGGAATCTTATGAGACATAGAGGATCAGAGCTTGTTATGGATCTTATTAGACACGTTGGGATGCGTGTTCTATTCACTCTATATAATAAGATGGACATCTTTGTCATGCTACTGCATCTGAGGAATAGGAACAAAAGCAAGTGGGAGGTTGAAGGGGCTGAGAACATAGAAAAAGTTGATGCAGGTGGTGATGATACGAGCCATTGTCAAGTAGGCAGCTCTTTAGATACAGTAGGATGAGTAAGGTGGGAGGATGAGTAGTGCTCCCTTTCAATTTTTCTAATGCCATATCTTGTCAAAGGTGCTTTCCCTCCCCTTTCCATATACTTTGAAAAGGTAAGATTCTAAGAGACACAGAGAGAGCAATAAAACAGCTATCTATAGATTACTGAGATATGCATATCGAACAAGAAGAATAAGATGTCACTTACATGGAGTTGTGGCTTGAGCTCCTGTAAGACGTCTCCGTGCAACCTTTGGCAATTGCTTGATATGTCCTTAGTAATTCTTGCGAAATGAGATGCTGGGAAATATTTGTTTCAGTCTCTTGAAATGACATGTTGGGTGCATGCCTTCTCCTTGAAGAAAGAAAGAGGGAGAAAGAATGAGAGGTACATCATTGCTGACTATCTATGATGCAAAGCTTAAAGAGATGTCTTCTGATGACTCTGATAGTTCTGTAGATCACTGTTTAACTATGTTAAAAAGCAAAGGTTAAATATGAAGATGACTATTACTATTACAAGAAAGTCATGTCTCAATTATCTTGGATCAGCTACATGGACCTACAGCTATTTCTGATCAACTTTAGCTAATATATTCTCATTATTTGTTCCAAGAAAACTCTTCTGCCAGCTCATGTTAAGTTGATTTAAGTGTCAGTCAGCTTTCTATCTTACCTCCCTTTTGAAGATTTTCCCTTCAAACGAGCAACTTTACTGGTCTTCTTCTGTCTGATTTTAGATGGCATATTGGCATTGGGAACTTAGCAACGCTTCCTTCCACCTTCAAAATCAGCTTATTTCCTTTCAATAAGAAGAAACAAAAGTTACTCTCCAATTTCTGAGCCTCAAGAACACAAACATTTTACAAGCAGAGTGCAAGAAGACAAAATTTCAAGTCAAAAACGTGTTATAGTGTAGGCAACATCAAGAGAAGTAAACATAAACCACAACAATTTTAAGACAAAGAACTCCCCATGGTCTTCCCTCGAATTAGGAACTGGAGCTAATAACATAATCAAGAGACATGCATTCACTAAACCCATAAAGCACTAGAAGAAAATTAGGTCGATAAACTATATTAAGTGTGTGACATTTCATTTCCCTCGCTTATCTTCTGTTCAAACATCACCTTCCTATGTCATTCATTGTGTTAGTGAACTAGTAAATCCAAATGTCAACAAATTTATTTACCACAATCCAGAACAATTTAAAGAATAAAACACATGGGCCTAGAGATCTTGCCCTCCAAGAGGCTGTATCACTGATGATTATAGAAACTCAGGTGCTAAAAATTATGACTCTTACAATTAAGTCGCAATTTGATACAAATAAATCAAAATGCTTTAAACATCTTAGAAATGTTTAAATGAAAGATGCAAAACATCATAACATTAATTAATAGGTGGCTAGTTAATAAGTATGAAGTTGTCAATTAAACTACATGCAACAACGACTGGAATCTATAATTGTAGCTATAAGTGCATGAAATATTAATCCAGGTGGAGTAAAATAGGTCATTTGAAAACTAAAGAATACTTCGTAACAATAATAAATTGGTTGTGTGAGAGAATGATTTGTCATATGCAGAAGTAGCTACATTAGAGTTCACAAACTAATGGAAGATATAGTGTTATCAAGAAAATATCCACAGGTACTTCAGACAAATAAAGCAAATGATCTAAAACCAACTTCGGCTAAAACAGAAATAAACAAATCCATGATAGGTTCACTGCTCCCGCCCAGAAACACATTTATATTTTACAACATCCGTGGACTTAGTACCTTACACACTTGGATTGGTCAACATGCTCAAATTTTCCTTAATGGAGATTTCAGGACATTCTCTAAAGAACGAAGCCAAAAAATTTTGATGAGCTTATTTAGTAATATCATCTAAGATCTTCAATTTTGAATAATACCATCCATACCGGGCGGTACGTAACGGTCCGTCAATAGACCAGTACACGGACCGCTCGCCATTGGACAGTATTATATATATATATATATATATATATATATATATATATATATATACCGTTCGGTATACAGTATCATACTGTATCGAGGGAATCTCGAAACTTCAGTACGGTATGATATTTCAATCCTTAGATAAATATCTCACAGAGCAACATCCATGAACAAGACAAAGAAAAAGGTCCAATGTTATCTTCTCAAAGATTTTACACATCATAAAGATGGCTTGACCTAAAAGCAGAATCAATCTGAGATTCTTACTTTTGATTCGATTGCACCAATTCATGCACAATATCGTGTTCCCAAAATACTGTAGTTGAAAGTCTCAAGATTTTGATTTGTCCTTTAAAATGTAGCACAAGACCATGCTCCTCATTCTCTCCGGTATGGATGTCCTAGCCGTGACCTGAACTGGCTGTCGAATGCCACAATCTTCCTCATGATCATCATAGCTCAAGTAAATTTCAAAAAATTCTTGCCCAGTGATAGTAAAATTTTAAAGCATGAGGAATATGTTTCTCCTGAAGTTGACATAAACACATAAAGAAAGAACTTTCAATCAGGAAAAACTTTCTAACATGTAGCAGCTGCCACATTGGAGTAGCATCGATACACAGGGATTTAGGCAAGTCTTCAAATAAAATTGTTAACGGATATGCTACAGCTGAAACAGTTATACATTCAAATTTGACTAATGCCTTAGAAAAACAAATGTCATGGATTTATCTCGTGTGCAAAAGAAGAAATAAAACTTTGTAGAATCACAAGTAGACATGCAAGAACCAAGGCTGACAAGACATTAGCAAGCAATTCATAGAATCATCACTAGACACATTGGCCGATAGTAAGAGAAGACATGCAGCAAGCAATTTCAGTTAACAAGAAAGAAATTACTGTTTAAAGCATCATAAGCCATCTGATTGCTAGCATTGGACATAAATGGGAAGATATATATTGACATTTTGTCCTAGTTTCACCGTTTTTATCAGAACCAAACTGGAGAAACATACTCAATTTCTACTTAGCAAAACAGAAGAAAAGGCCAATTCAGTAAGGACAGAACTCCTTTTCAACATTTTAAATCTAATAAGTTCAACTTTCAATTGTCTAACTTTTGAACCCATTCTCAGTATTTCGAATCTAAAAGGTCTAAACTTCCAATCATTTAATTTTTCTCTTCATATCTAAATTTCAAATTATACTGCTCCATATCTCTTGATGTTTTTTTGGATATCAACCAATAAAAGGTTAAAAAGCAAAAGGACAGCTAGACATTATACCTAAGTGGGAGTAATGAGCACATAAGCTCTTCTCAAGCATCAAAATGTCATGTATTATCATTGAGCCTGGAGTAGAGCATCCAAGATATTGCAAAAGTGAACCGTTACATACCAATCCACTACTTCTATTATTCAAAGACCTCCTTTAAATTGGATAGTTATTATATGTACAAGAAAATAATTGTTACAAGCTCTTGATTATTTATTCAAATCAAGAAAGAAAATCTAGTACATCTCAGTATAAATAATGATGTGTACTAAGAAGAAACAAACCCTAAATATGGTTTTGTCTTGAAGTCATTAATGGGAGATATATTTAAATGTACAACAAATGTTTCTCTTCAACTGTCTGAGAAAATGTATGATACATCATACACCTGTACTATCCAAAATGGAGTACATTTTCTTTGCATGATGAGAAAAAGATCACTTCAACAATGAGATCAAAAAGTCTAATCAAGTCTCAATTACTTCTACCATTCAGCAGATGACTATAAATATGTTGTAAGTACAAGTTATAAAGAAATTGCATACTAATGATTTAAGGAATTATGTGTTTGTTCCTTTGATCAGGAGTGTGTTCTGTTTTTCACACAAGTATTTCTAAGATGATTACAGAGTAAATGAATCCTGATTTTCAAATTTTATGCAATTGGCAGCTGCACTTTTGTATCCATACTTAAATGGTGGTACATAGATGAATTATTTCCGCAGAGTACACAAGTCAACACATAAAAATTTTATTATCATAACACAAACAATGGTTTCCTATAACAATAATCTCACATAGAAAACAAATCAATAAATCTACCTTCATATCCTCAAATCAAACTTTATTTCTCATATCAAGCAAACAACAAATCAACTGCTGCTGGTCTCTTCCAGTATCAACGCTAAACAATATTTATGTTTAAATTTCAACAATCATATGCCCTCTGGCAGTGGTAGTATCATAAGCTTGTGACATTCATTTTCTTATTGGCTTGCTATCAATCTCCTCAAAGTTATTTGATGACTATAAACACACCTGTGGAATCCTTTAACATCTAAAACAACAGCTGCAGTGTGATGTATCACGTACATCAGCTCTCTTCAGTGACAGTAGTGACCAAACCAGCCATTTCTTACCCAACCCAAGCTCCCTTCCCCACTATCACCTCTACTATGAAGCCACCAGAGCAAATTAGAAAGTGAGTTACCATCATCATACCCATTTAATCCTCTTGTTTTCTCCAAAGCTGTCTCTTTATCATACACTCCTTCCATTGCATAAACAAACCCCTTCCATCCTTCCGCAACCCCTTCCCTTGACAAAGCAGGTAAGGTCCACTTCACCAGCTCCTGGACAAATCCAACATCACGGAACAGAACCTCAGTTATGGGCAATAGTGGCAAAACCTGAATTCCAAGCCGGCATTCTTTCCATTCAGCAGGAGCAAACCACAGGCCACTGTCTCTCTTGTTAGCCCACAAGACTCCTACCACTCTGTTGTCCCTGGTGAAGTCATCCTCATACAATCCTTCTCCCTCCTTAACATGCCACCATGTCTCCGCAGCCTGAATCTCAAATGCCGCAAGTGTCGAACCGATCGACACAAGGTGAGTGTCCCCATAGCTTAATCCCATTAGAGCTGCTGAATAATAAGCATTCACGGCTTCGCTGGTGCTCTCTTGATTCCGCCCATCCGCAAACTCTGTCAGTCCTCCTGCCCAAGAATGCAGCTTCCAGACATCGAAGCATCTCAATCGGGTATATTTGGCTTGTTGCTTGCGAGACAATGTCATGAAATCAGCCATCATGGAGTAAGCCTGCGGCCTGTACATCCTCGCCCATGCTGGGTCAAACTTGGCAAGCACAGCGATCGCATAGAGGAAGTAACCTAGATGGTAATGATGATCGTTGAAGATCCCGAACCCAAAATCTGCACCAGAGTCGGTTGATCCCTGCTTCGTGACCATGCCACCCCATTTCGGATCATACAAGAAGCCATTTCCATTGAAGCTCCCATCCAACCACGGAGTGATTGAATCCTTCAAGAACTGCTGCACGATGGGGATGACATCGGGAAATCCGACTTCCTCCGCAATCAAAGCCAACCGAGCAGCTCGAGCGATGGCCTTCCCGTAGAAGTAGGACGAAGTGGTCGTGATCGGAGCAGAAGTCAAGCCGTTGACGTCCTTGGAAAGGGCGGACATGATCTCCGCGTAACCGTCCTCGTTGGTGCCTTTTGTCGAATGCCAGGTGATCGGAACCGTCTCCGTCTTCAACAACCACGAATCGCCCACGACCCCGACGAGCTCACCATCGATGCTGTTGTACTTGAAATCCTTCAGCACGGAGACGCGGCTGCCATCGGAAGAGAGGAGACGGAGGTGAAGAGGGTGGGCGAGGAGGAGCAGGTCGCCCCACCCCTTCTTCTCCCACTTGTACTCCACGCAGAACGGCCGGTCGAAGGAGGCCTCCCCGGACACCGGGTAGCAGGCGCTGAACTGGTCGAGGACGGCCTCGAGTCCCGGGTCCGGAAGGAAGGCGACCCGGACGACGCCCGCGAAGTCCGGCGTCGTGAGTAGCGAGTTGCCTTGCTGTGACAGCTGCAGCGGCGACGAAGAGTAGCAGAGGAAGGTCTGCCCGCTGTTGAGCCGGAGCGTGTGCTTGGTGCGGGCGGCGTTGGCGGACACGTCGATGAAGGCGTTGACCGAGGAGATGGAGAAGGGGGCGGCGGATCCGCCTAGGGTGGCGCAGGTGATGAATGGACTGCCGCGGACGAGGAAGAAGCGGAGGGCAGGGGGAAGGTCAACGGTGACGCTGAGGTCGTCGAAGGACGAGACAACGTGCCGACCGGAGGAGTCGGAGGAGGAGATGGTGAGGTCGGGGGTGAAGGACTGGTAGATGTAGGCGGGGGTGTGGAAGCGGGATGGGTAGCAGAAGGTGAGAGAGGAGGAGGAGGCTTTGACGAGGTATGGGTGGATGTACTCAGGCTGGTCGCCATTCTTGAGGGTGAAGTTCTGGAAGAAGGAATTGGTGGGAAGGGGAGAGGAAAGAAGTGAAGGGGAGAAGAAGGTGGAGGGATCAGGGAGGACAGTGGATTGGGCCTGGGGGAAGAGGAAGGGGGCGGTGGTGGAGTGGTCGTGATGGTGGTGACGGTGGAAGGGCATTGTGGGAGGAGGAAGAGGAGGAGGAGGAAATTGACCTTGAGAGGGAAGAGGAGGAGGTCTTGATGGCCTTCTCTTCTTGAGGGTTTGGGTTATTATAAGGGTCGACACCCTGCTCAGCTTCTTCCCCAACATCTTCAGCATATCCTTGTTTTGATCTGGTGACCGTGTCGGTTGAGATTGATGAGGTGGGAACCGTTGATCTGTTTGAATTTGTCTTCTTCCTCCTTGACTGGGATGTGAGTTGACCGACTAATAACAGCGTCGGCTAGAGACTACGATCTCGGTCTGCTCATGAGCAGAACTCAAGCCATCCACACCACACCAAGAACTCGCAAGAACAGAAAACAATGGCCTTCTCCGAGATGTAGTGGTCTCATCATGTTGCAGTAAACTGGAAGTGCAAGAATCTAATGCGAGAATGGGGTGGATTGCAAGGCAGGGGAAGTCATCCCCAAGGAATCAGGTGGCTTAGGGTGCTAAGCAAGACATGAAGGGAACAGGATCAAGGAAACAAGGGCGGGCGTGATGAGCATGGCAGCTTCGTCTCTTCTTCTTTCTTGCTCGCTTCTGCAAGCAAACAACGTGAAGCATTCTTTCAGCTTGTTTTTTGTTCATAGAAAGAATCGTGTGTACATGTCCTATCCACAGATCCAAAAATGCGATTCAACAACCAATCTTTCATGCTATATTTTTGTTTCTTGAGGCAAACAAAACAATCATGGTATAATTTGCTGTGTTCCGATGTGCTCGCTCGTTCAGTTGCTTAGCATTTGGAGCAGCAAGTCGTTCCAGAGATCAATAGGTCCCGGCAAGCACCAGTGCACGCAGTCGTTGTGCAGCTGCACGCGCTGCTCCGGGCGATGCCCGTAGACGTCGGGGTGGCCGTCCGGCCTCATCAGCATGGCCGCCGTCGCGTCCATCATCTTCAGCTGCAGTCCTCTCCGCTCCCACTCCCTCCTCGCCCGCTCGAACTCCTTTACCTGCGCCCGGTACATCTCCAGCTCCACCGCCTCCAGCCTCGTCTCCTCGCGCCGCGCCGGCCGGGTCCGGTTGCAGCTCCCTCCCTGGTCCCATTTGCCGTTCTCGAAGTGCGACGGCGACACCGTCCGCAGCACCGTCACGCCTCTGAACCCGCGCAACTTCCCGATGGCCTTGAACGCCGAGCGGAAGGCCGCTCGGTTGACCGAGTACAGCGACACCCTGGTGAGGTTGGGCGACTGGGCACAATAGTTGCACCCGAACGGCTGCCGCTTCTTGAAATAGATGGACGGCCGCGTGAACCAGGTGCCGGAGGAGATGATGACGATATCCACCGCCTGGACGCGAGCCGCCCAGTTGTCGTCCACCTCGTCGAGGTAGATGTTCCAGAGATTATCGACTCCGCCGGCCTCACCGCCCTTGATCAAGAACGGAGACCAGAAGATGGAGACGGTGAAGTTGTAGTCGCTGTAGAACAAGCGCCTGTTCTCGTCTCTGGTGTTCGATATGTCGTCCGGATACGCCACCTGCCATGTACAGCTGAGCTAATCAACTGATGAATGGAAGAAGAAGAAGAAGAAGAAGAAGTGATGCTGAAGTCTCACGAACATATGAATCCAAGACTCATTTCAACCTTCTCACAGTACTCTCATTGTTATGGACCAATATAAACAATTGCATCATCTGAAAAAGTGGTAATAATGGATTACTAGTCAATAAATCCCTTAATTGGAGGAAGATAGCGGAGATCAGAGGAGCCACTTGCTCAACGCACTCCATGGGAATCCAGTCGTATGACAGCTTCCAACTCTCTTCTTTTGTTCTTTCTTTAATGTTTTGGGTGGCCGAAACAAGAACTATTACACCAACCACACGCAATAGCAACACCGAAAGGCTAAATCCCATAGCTGCAGACTTTTCTGCATCCATTTGTGGCAGGACAAAGTAGTTCTGAACGAGAGAAACATGGCAAGTCGTGGGGGAGAGGAGAAGGAAGCGTTTAGTGATTGATTGGTTTCCATGGTGGGGTTCTCAGATGGGAATTGCATGTGAATCTGTCGGTCAGATGGGGATAGAACTTGCGCGTTCTTTGGCTCTCGCGAATCACGTTGATGCAGGAAGAAGGAAACTAAAAGAAGTCAAGCGTTGATTGATAGTATGCATTGAAATGCTGGCAATCTAAGTTCTCACTTTCAATGCTGACAACGACAATCTAACACCTCAGCCAATTGAATCACCATCAACAAGTCTAGAATTACTGATTGGTGATCGATCTAGCGAGCAATCTAATTCATCCAAGATAAAGAAAAGAAATGATGATCAGCGAGATGCTTACCCCGGACAAGAGGCATAGTAGGGACTGCATGTGGTTCCTGGCCAAGGAGTCGCCCACGAAGGCCATGGACTTGCCCCTCGCGAGCTCGAGGAAGCGGTGCGGGTCGAAGCGCGGCAGCTCGCAGCCCTCCGGCTTCCACCTCCACTGCAGGAACTCCCTGTCCGGCCTCCCAAACCTCATGCAATTCTGGTGGTCCTGGATCATGGTACAGGTGACGTTGGTGTAGTAAGGCCCTTCCGGATCTGGAACCCATTCCCCTCGGAAGATGTCACACTCTGCGGTTGCATTTGCGCCGCTGGTAGAATTAGCACCACCGACACCAGGAGGACCGATGGCGGCGGCGGCGGCGGTGGCGATGGCAGAAGAAGAAGAATTTGCAGAAGCCGAGGAGGAGGAGGAAGGATTAGAACAGGCGTAAAAGCTCAACTGGAAGAGAACATGGCGGTAAGAGAAGTGCAAGAGGGCAAGGAAGGAGAGAATTATTACACACAGAGAGAGCAAGTTAGGGATGGTTTTAAGGTGGTTTTGCCTGTGACAGAAACAACTCATCGCATGAGGCTTCATGGTGGCAGAATTCCGGGGAAGAAGAAGAAGAAGAAGATGGAAAATGACGATGACAAGGAAGAAGAAGTTGGCTTTAAATTAAGAATCGACACCCTTGGAATAGACATGAGTCGGTGACGGCGGCAAGCATGGAACAAAAAGAACTTTCTCCTTCTCTCTTCTTCTCGTTCTCTTTGGATGTACTCATTCCAAGTGTCACTGTTCTTTGGTGGGTTCTTCAACTTAGTGGACTACAATATAATTCTAAGCAAATATGCATCAATTTATAATGTGGACAAAGGCACAATTGTTGACCTTCCCCACCATTTAGCTACTTTCTCATGTGGATGAGCAGAATTGATGAACCTAACCTTATGTGCTCTCTCATCCTAGAGATCACTTGCCCAAATGATATGTATGTGTTCTTCCACATCTGTGACAGCTCCTCTTGTGAAGTAATATCATCTTTTCTTGGGGAGATTTTGCAAGGGTGAAACAAATCACTGTGGGTGATGACAAGAAATCATTTTTAGATTCTTAATGTGATTCTCATTTATATCTTTTACTAATTATGATACACAGCTGTCAAATAAGTTTCCATAATTATTAACTCTACAAATGTCAGCAACTAATGGTGAGGGCCATCAAATAATACTAATAATTAGCAAAGATGGCCCTCTTTTCCTTATTTCTTCATATATATCTTTTTGCTTGCTTATATATATGTATATATATATGTAGGATATTAAGGCCTACATTTCACTCTTGATGATTCACCTAAGTAATAAATTCCATTAGAATGAGATGGGGAATAAGGAATATGTGGTCCAATATCATGAGGCCGATTCAATTCCATTTGTTTTTGAGCCAAGAATATTCAGTAATCCTACATTAACTTGGGCACTTTGTTCTTTTAATTTTCTTTTCTCCTTAGGTGATGATAGTGACATAATGAATGATATTCTATATATTGTGAGTCACTTTAATGTGAGAACATCAGCAAAGATTCAATTATAGAGATGGGCCATTTTAGATTTGGTTTATTCTTATGGGTAATTGTCATGTGGACCCACTAGTACAAATCTAATTTGGATGGGCTATCTAGTTTTCCATGAATTGGTGGCTTTACATTGACTTCATCGAACATTGGTTTCGATGAAAATTACTAATTTAATATCTGTCATTAATAATTGATTTGGATATCCTAAGTAAATCAAAATAGGTTTTGCTAGTTGTACATTGCATCTAATAATGAATGCTTGAACCAATACACATTGAAGACAGGATTTAGTTGGGCAATTTAAGATTAATGACAATTATTATTATTATTTTTAATGAAAGTTTTAATAAATAAATAAATTTAAATTATCTATAACATTAAAGAGTCATATTAATTTTCTCTTTTTGTTAATTCTAAAATTTGCGAAGTTAATCTATAGTTGAAAATTTGAAAATATTAAGAAAAATGAGAAAGGGATGGTTGAAGAGGGAAGAGGGAAGAGGAGGAGAGAAGAAGAAAAAAGAGACGGTGGAGGAAGATAATGAATGTAGAATACGATATCATGAAGAAAGTGAAGGAACAAGAGAATGTGATGATAGTGATAGAGGAGGAAATGGAGAAAGAGAAGAGAAGAAGTAAGCATACTAAAGCGATAAGTGGGGATAAGTGGGTATGAATGACAGTGATAGGGAGATAAGCAATACGGAATGATAATGGATTATGAATAATCCCTCCCCACTTATCGCTTTAGTATGCGATAATAATATATATATATATATATATATATATATATATATATATATATATATATATATATATATTATGACCATGACGCTACCAACTCCAATTGATCTCATTCTCACAGAGTGATTCAAATTGTAATTCATATTTTTTTTATTTTTTAAAAAATTAATATAGTCGATAAAAACTTTATCCGTTCATTATAAGATTTTTGGTATAAAAAAAATAATTTTCTTTATTTCTGGGTTGAAATCATACCTAAATTGGAGACAACAAAAAAACCTTATTACTATTTACTTCAAGAAATAATAAAAAAATAATACACAATCCCACTTAATGTACTGCATTGCATCACTTTAGAACGCATCAGAACCGGTCATTAGGTGGCCCCCGGAGCCACATCAAAATGAACGGTTCGGATGGTTCCCGACTAAATGGATTCGACCGTTGCATAGGCTGCTTCTGCAACGGTCGGGTCTTTGGGGACGTGATTATAACGGCCGTTATATGCTGCCGATACAGAGTTGGCCACACCTCTCCCCCTTCTCTTCCAAAGGGCAGCAGCCGAAGCGCGTCCAAACAGAAATGGATTCGCTTTGGCCGGTGATAACACCGGCGGCGTCAAAGGTCAGCCCGTTTACTTCCTTCCTAACCCCCTGAGTCATCTCTTTGGTCGCTCGATTCCCCATCGAGCTTTCAAAGATCCAATGGAAGAAGACCATTTTGCACTCTGTTTAGCTTTTCAGATGCTCAACATATCTGCTAACACTAATTAAAAGCATACGTAACTCATAAAGGCTCTTTCACAACACAAACGAGACTGAACCATTACGTGACTTTACACTGAGCAGATCCCAAATGAACTGTAGAAAACACATCTGCAAACGACTCGATCCACACAAGAATGGAATGACAATACCAACAATAAGAAGAAGAAGAAGAAGAAGAACAAATGCAGTGTGCTTATTCCCATATGCACTTAACCTTGTGACTACTGTGTCTGAAGTCGACCATCAAAACCAAGCTCCCATCCATCCTCCTCACGGCAAACCGCTCCACCAACACATAGCAACGAAGGCTCTTCCACCCGCCCTCTCCTCCATACTCCACCATTTTCTCCACCTTCTGCTCTTCGTCCCCAGTCCACCCCCACCTGCTCTGCTCCCACTTCATCCTCTCCCACACCGGAAAGCTCAGCTTCACGGCGCCCCCCCCTGAATCCAAAGGCTTAAACCACACCAATCCATCGACATCATGTGTGTCGTACCGCTTCGCCTCCTTCCCATCCAAGAAAGCAGCCTCTCCTCTAACCACAGCCTTCACCTCCGCCACCTTCTCTGCGCCATGCCGATTCTCGCATGCATACACCTCTTCCCAGAACTGCTCCAGAGTGACCTCGTAGAACGCAGAGTGCTTCACCTGGTCGCGCAGGTCCATTTCTTCCTTCACGAACACGAATGGCGTGTACCATCTTCCCACCACCACACCTGCAGCGTGCAGCTCCGGCAGGCGTGAGCGGAGGGCTTCGTCGAGCCCCGCGGCCACCCCTAAGGCGTACTCCTCGTGCTCAACCTGATGAAGCCTCCAGTATTCTTTCCTCAGGATGGAAGGAGGAATCGCATCTGAGGCAACAGGCCTGGCCGTGAAACGTCCCTTGCAGCACACGATTTCCATTTGTTGGTAGACGTCTCTGTGGTCGAACTCTTGGGGCTTTACGTCGTTGATGCACTGACAAACGCAGCATGATGTCATGTCCTCCTCTTTCGAGCATGTATATGCCTTCCTGCAAACACCCCCTAAATGAACTCAAAGAGAAGAGATGAATTCGTATACAAAAAGGTAGTGAGATTCAAATACCCTTTATGTTTCCCCTTGGCGGTGATTACGTAGTACCGATTGGTGGACAGGGGCTGGTTGGGGACAGGGATGAAGAGGGCGGCGGTGCTGTATGTGTCAGTCGTCTCGCCACGCTGCTCGGAGTAAGAGAGGGTGAGAATCTTGTTCTGGGGGAAGGGAAGCTGCTGGATGCGGTCAGGATCGCACTTGCATGCTCCCCAGCAGCATGTCGACGCAGGCTGAAGCTCTTCGTCCTGGAGGAGTAGATAGCCTGAGCCTGGCCCTTCCAGCGGTGGCTGATGAACAGCGCCGGCGGCGTTCTTGAAGGTAGACAGTGGCCTTGTAACATACATCTCTCTCTCTCTCTCTCTCTCTCTCTAAGCCGTGATCTACAAGCTTCGAGGAGTCAGCTTGCTTCTTGTAATGGAAGAGCGAAGTCGAGATCGAGGGTGGGTGAATGGACGGCTCGGGAAGATTCTCGACGCACTCAGAAAAAGCTTGCTTGGGGAGGAGCCATTGGGTTGATGGATAGCGCTGGCGATCAAACGGTCGAAGGCTGGAAGTATACTGCAACGTTCTCTGACAAGGTCAAACTTTTCCGATACAAGTCGCTGTTTTCGCCACGTGTCGATGGGTCCAAGCTTCCACGTTTCCATGGATACAAAACGCTGGAAGTGTATGCCTCCACTCAAGTCACGACTTTAGAATACTGATGTAATATCCTTCACAAGTATTTTAATTGTACTATTTGAGAACTCATTAGCAAGTGTAATTAATAATTAAGAATTAGTTTTTAATGAATATTAATAAGAAGCGACAAATATTTAATTAAATATATGTTATATTAAAATTTGAAGGGACATTACACCGAGTGGATAAGCTTTGAATTGTGGATAAAGGCGAGGACATGTCCACAGCCAAGTCTGCAGTGAGCGATCCACAAGAAATCATGAAGAAAGACCCACGTAACAGAGAAAGAAAACAAAACGAAGATGCATACTTAACGAGAAAGCAAAGAACACCACTTTCCTACGTAACCTTTCCAAAGGAATACGCTGCTTTTTTGACTTGGCTTTGACCTGACGCGCGAGGAACACAAATTTTACATACATGAATATGATATACAATTACATATATATATATATATATATATATATATATATATATATATATATATATATATATATATAATTCGAGGAAAATACATAATTCATACTTTCGTTTGGTCGATCATTCTCATAATTAGTGTTGGCGCTGTTGTAGTCCTTATCTTCGTTTTGGCATCAGTGATGTGACCTCTTCAATGATTATTGGGTCATGAGGTTCGTGGCCTGAGTTGGGCTCCAAGTCGTGGCTCGAATCACCCGAACCTGCTTTATGAGGGCTGAGAATGATTGGGGTTTGCTCGTGCCGTATTGACGGTGCTATGTAGTTTGACGGAATACTTATCTGACAAGTGTGAGGTGCGAACATTAAAGCTTGCATGGTGATGGTGGTACGAACATTAAAGCATACATGAAGCTAGAGCTTGTACACATCGACGTAAGGCATTTCAACGGAACCAACCCAAACGCTTCCGCTCTCTTCCGCCACTTCGCTCACAGAAGCCAATTCCTCTCCGTCCAACGCCTCCACCAGCTTCCCCTCCGCGCTCAGTCTCATCGCCACCGGGTGCTCCGCCGCTGCCTCCGCCTTGGGGGCACCGTTGAGGTCGATCTTCTCGCCGTTCAGCGCCACCCAGTACTCACCCCCCGGCGTCCTCCGGATGTTGTCAGGGTATCTCGGGAGCTCCGCGAACACCTCCGTGGTGGCCGCCTTGGGGCCGCGAAGCCAGTACTTGATGACCCTGCAAGTCCCCGTCTCCGCAAAGAGGAGGAAGCTTCCGTCGCCGCTTAACGCGACTCCGTTGGGGAAGCGGAGGCCCCGCCGCAGCACCGTCGCCTTTCTTGTTCTCGGATCGTACTTCATCAGTCGTCCGGTCGAGTCGCCGGTCACGACGGCCAATATGTAATCCCTGCACACAAAAAAAGACGTGCATTTGGAATTCAAATGGCAGCTTCTTCAGATTGAAACAAGACTTTCACTCTCGTGGGGCATGCATTAATCATGGAAAAGCTGGAAATTGCAGGTATAGTTAGAGTGATCAGGCTAAGGATTAATCGTCATATATATGTTACGTTGTTTGTGTGGTTCCGAGAGGCTGCAGGGGCGTTGGACTTACTGCCTCTGGTACTGCGTGCTGCTATCAGTGAAGTACACCACCCCGGTCTTCTGGTCTACGTCCACGCCGTTGGTGAAGTTGAAGGGCACTCCTTCGGCGCTCGCGGCGAGCAGCTCCGCCGCTCCTCCCGTCGGTCCGACGGCCAGCAGGCCGAAGTAGGCGTCGGCGACGTAGAGAACCCCGGTTGCGTGGTGGAACTGCAACCCTAATGGCCTCCCGCACACCCTCTCCATCGAGACGTCGGAACCCTCGCATTCCCTCCTCCTGCATGCGTCACCAAGACGCACTCAGGCATGTCACAAGCACGTGTAATATCCAGCATCATGTCATCGTAAGTGAAGGTTCACCTGTTTGCAGCATTGACGGCGTACCCAGTCCAGCCGCGGCCTTTGTCTTGCCACATGAGGATGCGGCCGCCGGAGACTCCGGTGTAGGGGCCGCGGCCGTGGCGGTCGAAGGCCAGGCTCTCGGGCCCGACCACCGTCCTTAAAGCAAGCCTCTCCAACCCTTCAAGCCTGTTCATGGCTATCTCCTTGTAACAAGCGGTGCAAGAAAGGATCGCCATGAGGACAACGAAGAGGAGAGCCAGTCTCATGGTGGCCGTGGAAAGGTTCGGAATCCAGAAGCGTTTGAGGCGCCGTAGGAAGAGTTTTAGGATGCATTTATAGGAACTAGTAAGAAATACAGGTTGAAGCTAATCCAAATACTTTTAATCATCGGTTGGGGGTTGAAGAAAGCTCTTCTCTTAATCATCGATCCTGAGATTTACCATACCAGTGGAGTCCTTGATTTGACGAGAGGGTTTTAAGGTTCTGGGAAACGCATCAGCAACGTCAGTGACCCATTGTCTTCTCCTCAAGTCATGGCGACCTTCAAGGAGCATGTTCACGGAGCAGCACCGACGCCATCTGCTCCTCACATGAATGCCTGAGGATATGGAACTGACTACTTCCTAACATGGGCACAGCCATTACTCGCATTCAAAGACTGGAAATGTCACCCAAGCTTTTGTAAGACAGTAGTGAACCAAATGTTTGACAGAGCTGGTAGCTGCCATGTCCGCTTGCTGATAGCTGCAGGTCATCTAACTGTTCCAGTCGATATACTGTGAGTCGACACGCTCTCTCTCTCTCTCTCATCTTTAGCTGTAGACAAAGCCAAGTGATTCTGTTTAATTAGCTGTTTAATTAGACTAACCACCAAAATGGATGAGGTGAAGAAGGAGAAGTAATAGCACATCCATGCACGAGGACCACTAGATCTATGATGTATCTATCAGCGGCATGAGTTAACATATATCGATTGTCATCAAATTTAATATACGAAACAATTCTTTTAATAGTTAGTTGAAAGAATTGATTATTCATGTGCAAGAAGTTGAAAGAATTGATTATTCATACGAAACCTTTCATCTTTGAAGTCAAATTAGCTAAGATTCATATGCATCAAACTTGATATCTATTCTATCCTAAACCTTAACACTTTTTATATTATGGATCAAATCCTATATATATAATGTGATCTTGATTTATAATTTTTGTTTATTTCATACCCATTAGAATGATAGTAAAAGTTGTTTACCGTATGCATTAGCAAAAATGAGGGAGGAGATGAAGAAGGACCCTTTGAAACATGGAAATTAAGGCTGTGGGCACAGGCTAAATAGAGCTGCAGACTTGTCGGCAGTTGGGAGTGAAGAGGGTGGTGATATTAATTAATTATTAATGCAAATTATTAATGTTTTCTTCCAATCAAATGACCATATTATACATAAATATTAATTAATTAATTAACAAGACATATATGCATGATGTTGATCCATTTCCTGACTGCCAACTAATCTAAAGGAGCTGCAACTTAATAAGCATCCCAACAGGAGCTGCAGGCTCATTCATGATGCAGCTTCCTACTTGGAGAAGTCAACTCAGTGATTGTTGTGTCAAATCTAATATGACTATCACAGATTAATAATTGTATGACAAATAATTTTCATCACATGCCATGGTCTGCTGTCGAGAATATTTTCTGAAATATTCACAATTCAAAAACTATATCCAAATTTTTGCCTATAATCTTTTGTACAGACACAAGTTTTGTTGGAGATAAATAATATTTAATACAACATCACCATTACGAGACTAATATTTTAAATATAAATATATTGACAAAATTTTAAGCCTTCAAGCTTGGTTAATAAATCTAGCACACCACCAGATCAGATGAAAAAAATATATCGAATGAGATTATGAATCCTTAATTTTTCGTAAATGGAACTGATACACACTGATGCAATTTTTTAGGCATCAACTAAGCACATCTATATAATTAACATAAGATTGCATCTATACACACTGATGCTATCCAAAATTTTTTAGGCATCAACTAAGTACATCTATATAATTAACATAAGATTGCATCTATACACACTGATGCTATCCAAAATCTCCCATTTACCGTAGACTTGTGGATTGTGTTTGCTAATTTTAGCAAACTCACAAAGGCTGCCCAAGAAGGTGACAGTCATACCTTTGTTAACATAATCACAATACTTCATAAAAAACACTAGTCATATTTCCAAGTAGTTTTACATTCCCAAGCAGCAAAAGTTTTCCTCATCAACGGTACCATATCCCTCCCTGCATGGGGAACTTTATCTGATCTTAAACGAATCAACAACCAGATTGAACTCAGGTGTCTGTAGGATCAATTGAGCTTCGAGTAGGTCCATTTATGTCAAAAACAGACAACCTAGATGATTTGAGATAGAAAGGACCAGGGGAAAAAAAAAAAAAGGGAGCACCACAGTCATCTTGAATAAGCAAAATAGATTCAGACATTGTCTGAACAAAATACCTGGAAATTCTCATCAAATTAATCATAGCAAGGAGATGCTTTCTGATCAAGTGCCTCACCTTCTTATTCAGAGAAATCTTTTGAAGAAGCTCATGTAACAGCTTAGTGCTGACCTTCAGGCTCTTTCTTCTCAAGGTACCTGTGATACAAAGAAGTCAGTATGCAAAGAAACTGAAACAGATCAACCACCATATCATTTTCAATAATCAGAGATCTGCACATGGATCCATATATAAGAATTAGACAGGAAGCAACTTTCACTTGACTGTGAGAATGCTAATATTACCCTTATTGACAAAATGCAGTGACATATTTGTAGCATTTTTATGGCAATGTCACTATCATAGAAGCAGGAAAATGAAATCAATAGTAAAAATACTTTTGAACTTACTGAATGTGCTACTACCAAAGCTGTCACCTGGCTTTTCAAGTGACTTTCCAGGTCAATTTAAATCAGTTCCAAATGTATTGTATTTGATTGCTCATATATCAAAAGAATTGGAAAGCATATCTACAACTGGTTGTACAAAACAAGTTCCAAAACTTAAAAAGACAATATCCTTACCCTTGTGCCTTTGCCCAACGAGATAATTGATAGAGCTGAACTGATTCATTAGAGGCATGGCATGCAAGAAGCAAGTAGTTACGTGGTTTTACCATCCACGCAAATCTCATGAAAAGTGCTGAGTAGACACACATGGCTGCACCACCAATTGAAAATGATTTCAGTTCATTCTACAGCACAAAAGTAAATGCATAGCTATTTCTAACTCAGATCTTTTGAACCTGAAGTCATATTCCTAGATATCATCTCTGGGGGTTTCTGCATGTCTACCAAACCCTAAAAAAGCATCAACCAACATCATAAATCAAGATTGTCACATATCAAGTAACCGAGAACATAAAATAAAAATAAACATAAAAAAATAACATGGATTCCTACTTATATCAGATGAAGTGTGCATCATGATTATTAATGTGTCTAACAAGTTAGTTCAGAAACAAGTCATATATCCCCAACTGGTCTCAAGTTGCTAGAAGAAAACAGCGACAGGTAAGTCAACTTTAGTAGTTGATGGATGTCAAGAAACCGATTGGATGAAGATTGAATAGATTGTATGGCATTTGTATTTGCATAGTTCAACACCTTGAGACTTTGTATAAATCTTTACAAGATTCAATAGGTCTCACTGCAATGCTTTTTAATAAGCATAATCAGTTGAAAAATATCCTTTGATTTGACAACATTTGCTAATATCTTGATGGATGTTAGTAGAGATATTTGCTGAATACTTTCTATGAACATCTTCATTATGACAAAAATGGTAAATACATAGTTTGTTACAAAAATGAAATAATCAGATTAAGAGGCCATCATGATCATCTACACCTAAGTCTTTCAGCTTGTGTAAGATGAAAGCTTCAGAAGAGTGATCCAACTACTCTGGGTACTATTACATGTGGAAAGCAAAATCCTACAAAACTGAGGGTTATCATAGGTAAACAAAGCTCTGAAACCTTAAGAAAATCTGATTATTTAGCCCCTCCTATTCGCACATGGTTGTCTTAGCATGGAGACGAGCATAAACAGTAAACTTGTCTTACATCTGGTTTTTCCTTAAAAGTACACAAGATGACATATGAAAGTGATTCAAATTAGGAGGTAAAATGCATATTTGCTAGAATTAACTTTGGATTAAAATTTCCAAAAGGTAACTTACAAGGAACACTTAAAGACTGGAGAAATCCATTGGATCACTTAGCTCCAAATAAACCAATAGTTTTAGACCAAAATTTATTGCCCATGAACTGCTTGATCTGTGAATACCAAGTAACTTAAGGGGAAGGCAGAACAAAAGATGGTATGGGCGACACTAACTTAATTCGAAAAAAAGAGAGGAGACATGTAGCTTTCAAGAAAATTACTTTTTATTATCTACATCTCATTTCTTAAACTTCACATATAAGAACCTTTCAGGTTTAAACAATAAAATCAAGAGTGTAAGCCTAAGGAGAAAGATACTTGACACTTTTACTCATTTTCTGATATATAAAACACAGTCTGAAAGATGTCATGGAGCAAAAAAATTTTAATATATTAGACAAAGCTAAAGCAGCAAAACACTCTCAGTAAATCAGCAACCTTTCTGAATAAATCATCTCTTGATATATGCTCCTAATCCAATATATGCTCCTAATCCAATATTTACAGAAAACGATATTCTATCCTAAACTAAACATAAACAAAACATCAACGAAACCATACAGCAATAACGAAGCCCCAATTGGCAACTGGTCCCCAAAAATGAGTTGTTTTTGGACCCACAGGGCTGTTCCAAAAAGCTTTAAGGGCTGCCATCAGAAGCACCAATCTCTTCTACCTGCTTTACAATAGCGATCAACATTACAAGGAATCTTAAAATGTGATATTACTCATAAAAATCTCAGTTTAAATATGGTGTGATATAGCAGTTGAATGTGGAAAAAGTATTACTTCACAACAAAAAGTTTAGTTCAAATATATGTTAATGTACTGTGGATACTTTTGAACAATAACTGCTCAAAGTTAATACCAAACTTGAACATCAATATGCATATATAGAGTTCTAGCAATCAGTTATTGTCTGTTTTAAACTGTTTTGCCATAGAAATCTCACTAATTTTAGGTTCGACAACAATTTGATTAAAAGCATCGCCTATAACATCAACCACATAGGTATGAGAGTAAAAGTAGACAACATTCTTCATCATGAGTGGAAAATAGGCCCGGGATTTTCTAGAATGCCACATTATGCTATTAGAAAAAAAAAGATGTGATGAACTATCTATATTAACAAATCAACAGAAATTCCATAAAAGTGACCAATAGCAGATAGCTACATCTTTCACACTATATTAAAAAACAAATCTAAGATTATGCATGATGACAATATCCATCAAAGGCGATTCATCTTTGAAAAGATCATGCAATGTGAATACAGCCTAATCTAACTGTAAGTATCATATTGACTTTACAATGCCTTGAATGTCGCACAGGCCACTTGTTGCAAGGAAATGGTTCCCCACCTCACCAGTTTCAGTCTAATCAGCATCTATATGCAATCAGCAACCATTGATGAATGAGCATAGCTTTGTACATGAGTTAGGAGACTTCGCATGTAGTTATGCATCACTAGATAGCACATAAGCTTAGTGAAGGCAAGCAAAGTCAGAAAAGTTTAGCTCACTGGACCCAGCAAGAAACATATGGGTTAAGATCCATGTTCTACTCTATAAGTTTTTTTTTTTGTTCTTTTTCTCCCCAAGTGATTAGCTCACTGGACCTAGCGACATGCCATATTCTCAAACCCCAGCCTGATTAGCCTAGCAAACACAAAGAACCCAACATGAAAAATATTCCTAAAATTGACTCAAATCATAATGGGAAAAAGAAAAAAAATACAGAACATCAAGATTTCCCCCGTCATATTTTTGAAACCCTAATCCTCATCATATACCAGCCACTAGAAATCGGCAATGATTTATCCTCACCTATCGCCCACATATGACCATGTGCAGAAAAAGCTAGCAATTCACGTTCTTGATTCGCTCTATTGTTCCTTTTTAATCTCAAAGCAAGAAAAAAAATCATATTTTGATGAGATCACCGGCAAATGAACCGAATTCATATAGAACACTTCAACTAACCTCAATCCCAAATATGTTATACAACTCTACCCTTCGGATCGCCAAAACCCAAAGGCCGCATCATCAAGAATTCACCATTATTATAATCGATATAAAATATCCGAATCCAATCACGATCGAGAAACCCTCAAACATTGCCGAGTCATCCGCGTGGAAATAAGTGGGCAGGGAGAGGATGCAACAGCCAACCTCGGAGAAAGCCGGCGACGACAGAAGGTGAGCAGACGTAGCTCCTGACGGCGGCGCGCTGAAGTTGGCGAAGAGAGCCCGACGCCGCTGGAAGAAGAGGTCGGTGAATCCCGAGGGTCGGACGCGGACCGATAGATAACACGTGTTGAGCACGAGCGACGGTTCACGGTCATCCATCCGGTATCCATAGGATCCCCTCCAAGAATCATTGCACCCATCCAATCACTGGCCACAGCATAAATAAACGGTAAGATCCACTGACTAGATGGCATTGGACGGTTAAGATGTGAGCTTGCGCGATCACATTTAAACATATGATTGCAGAGGATCCGACAGACGGCGTTTTCCTTTTTTCCCATTTATTTTAATTATCTAAAAAACAAATAGAATGAGTAGTGGTCTCCAAGCATTGCTATAAGATTATTCTAAATAAAAAGGGGTTTGATTGGGAGAGTAATAATTCTAAATATTAATTGGTATTAGTGCTTTGGGAATGGAAGGTAGACAATTGGCAATATAATATTTTATTGATATGATGGAATCGTAGGAGAACAATCAAACTCACCAAACCACTCTCACCTAACGAGTGAGTATTTTTTTTGTTTTTCCCTTCTCATTTTGACATGATTTTGTAGTTCAAAGGGAGAATTTTTATCACCATCTAACCAAGATAAGTTTGGCAAAAATCAAGAATAATACTTTGAAGTGAGTGTGATGTGATGCAGCCATACATCTATTCGGAACTGAATCAGTAATGTCCAAAGGGAAACATATTGGTCATGCATGTTTTGATTAACTGATTGAGGGGAAAAAGATTCATGCAAGAGCTGAGATATGATTGTTCTTCTTTATATTTTTATCTTTGATTTATTATTTGTGAAAGAGCAGAAAATGTTAGGAAAATCTTTGTTTATCTTAGGAATTTTCTTCCTTTCTAAAGTGTTCAATGGTGATGAGCCTTCAATTTCTCACCAATTGAATGTGTTTTCTAAGACAAGAGTACTGCAGTTTTCCATGTAATAATAAACCATTTCTTTTAATTTTCTTGGACAGTGAAAGAATATATATATATATATATATATATATATATATATTTCCTTGTAATATGACACTTTGATCAATGGATCATTAGCTAAGTTCTCACACCAAATTACAATAATTTGCTATTACACACATGAATTATTTCATCAGCTGCAGTTGCTGTCTTCTCCCTTGGACTGCACTGCAGATCATGTTAATTGGTCGTTCATTCCACTGTTGTCATCCTTCAGCTGCTGTGTGCCACAAACGTGGTGCTGTGCTGCAGCAAGCATCACCAACTTGATCGAGGTGGAGTTGGTCGATGCTTCTGTGCTCAAGTTATCCATTCCCTGTAGACCAGACTGCACAGCGCAGTTGTCTTTGGCTCTCTGTCTCTTCTCGAGTGTCCCATTCAACAGCTCCTCAGAGAACATCCACACTGTTCCTTGTTGGTGTTGGAGGTAATCGTCGCAGATTCTTCGGCTCTGAGCTATGGTTCCGCTGGTTATCGTACTCTTGAGATTTATGGAGTTTGTATCATATGATTAATGAAGATTGTTTCTTTCGGGACACAAGTCCATTCTGCAAGAATCGAGCTGCTTTCTACTGCAGAAACGGCCACCATAATCTAATATAAATTACATCAAAACAAATATTCCTTCCAATTGAATCCATCAGGAGTTGATCCAAGTAGAACTTAACGTGTCTGAGTGGAACAGCAACTGCTTTCCAGGAAAGCTTATCATTCACTACTTAGTTCTTGTCAGTTTGGTGTTATCAGCAATTAGTGACGCGACTCGCCAGCAATTTTGCTGATTAAACACTACAACACCAACAAATCATCAAGATAGATTAATTTGGGATATTGATTTCTTTTTTCTACTGTTGAGCTCTTGTGCAAGGAATTAACAAACCATACTTGAAATAAACCAAAAGAAACAGAGAGTGGGTGGGTTGCATTCAATCTGTCGAGATTATTGTTGTGATCTTCACAAACATGCCATGAGTGCTGAACTGAGGGACAAACCCACCATGTTGTTTCCATTTATGTGCAATATAACAAAACAAGAAGCCACTAAGCTGACAGAGTACAGCCCACAGTGGGGCACAGTTGAGGACCAGAAACCAGAAGCAGGAGGAGGCAGCAGTGTGGCTTGCTGAGCTTGAATCATCATCTTCTTCCTTCCTTTTAAGAAACATCAATCATGAAGAGTGCATCAGCTAAAGCTCTAGGGACAATGCTCTGAGATCCGACCTTGTATTTATCCATCAAAGTGACATTGTATTTTTGGCTGAAGAAGAAACTGTTGTTGTGTCCCAAATTTCTTTTTCTTTCTGTTCAAAGTGACATTCTTCACAAGCATTTTTTGTCAGCTTTCATAGTGTTCCCATGGTGAGGTCGTAATGGAAGATGGAGAACTTTTGCCTTTGAAGGATTGCTTTTCCTCTTCTTTGTGATTCCTCTCACTGTGATTGATAACATGGTGAAGGCTCATAAGAGGAAGAAAGCTTTGTTGGGATAATAGAATAGCAAAAAGCACCATGGAAACATGCTTGTGTACTGCAACTTGCAAGCATTACTACTCTGCTGCAGGCCCTTACTTCAGTATTTTATAGGTAGAACAAAGAAAGAAGAACCCACAAAGATCTGTACCAAACAAAAGAACAAAAAGGAAAGTGGAATTCTCTCTCAGTTTTTATCCCCTCCATCGTTCTCTCATTTGTTGGCTGATGGTAGAAATAGAAACATAGCTGAGGCCCTACATAGTGCATGACCTCATGCTGTAGAACATAAAGTTCATTGGTTTTGGGATCTCCTTTAATTCACCAACCAATCCATCAAACAAGACTAAACTCAGAGAGATTCTGACATGTCAATTTCCTGACAAAAACCACTTTAGAACAAGAGGTTTCTGTGAGCTGAACTGAAATGATGCAGTCAGTGGAACCATAATTTATGCCCTGGTTAATAAAATACAGTGCTGATTTATGCTTTTTTGTGGGATGCATCAAGTACCATGTTCCCAGCTTCCCAGGTGAACTGCATTGCTTCTCATAGGGTTATATATTGCTTCTGTTCATGTGTCATCTTGGATCCTGCTTTCAGTAATCCCAAAGCTGCCATCTAGATCCAATGGCGCAGCACGATCCATCTATTTTTGTCTTTGGGCAGTGACAGCTCCATGGAAAGGTACTGAACGAGGTTGCCATGACCATCTTAACCATTGCAATCTTTTGTCCTCTTGTCGACTCTTGGACCTTTATCTTCTGCTGGAGGTCCCTCGTGGTACACATACATTATTGTTCTTAGGATTACACCATAAGCCTCTCTGTAAGACTTGGTATTATGTTGCTTTAAGCAAACAGTCTTCGAGATGGTTCACTAGTATCTGTCAAGAGGATCTATCTCTGCATGTTAGTGCCATTGTTCGACTAGTTCATGAGATGAGACATGTCAGCAAGAACTGTTTTCTCCCATCGTTTAATCTCTCTCACAGAATTTGAATTCTCCTCCCACACACTTCCCAAGCAAATGTCTCAACTGCTCTACCATGGAATTTTCTCTTTATGGGAGTCATTCAACCAAGTATCTCACTCCTTCCTATAAAGCTTGGATTTTCTTATATTTTATGCCCATTTCCTTGTTCTAGCATCCTACCATCATAAGGTGGCGGTGGCAGGCATGTGTGTTTCTTTCCCTTCTTTTCTGTCTCCTCTACTTACTTCCGACAGGAGGGAGAGGGCATGGCTAAAGCTGCAAGCTTCTTCCAAGCCATGACCAGACTGGTTCCAGAAGAGAAGGTGGGTAAGAGAAGAGCACATTAATGATTCGATTAGGGATGTGTTTCATCATGGGAAGCTTCCTTTCGGAGCCTGGTGATTCAATGAGAGCAAAGAAGTCGTGCGAATATGAGCTGTTTGCTTTGGTTTTCCTCTTCTCTTGGGTTTCTGCTGCTGGTGTTCTCTCCCCTAAAGGTGTCAATTATGAAGGTAAGTTGCGCATCTTTTATGGCTTAAACTCTCGTTTATTTTCTGCAAAGAGGAGATCTGTGATGTGGTTTTCTTGGAGTTTAATCTTTCAGTTCAAGCTTTAATGGGTATAAAGGCCTCTCTGAAGGATCCCCATAGTGTTCTTGAGAACTGGGATCAGGACTCCGTGGATCCATGCAGCTGGACCATGGTTACTTGTTCACCTGAGAATCTAGTCATTGGCCTGTGAGTGCCATTTGATCTTTCTTCTTCCCTTCCTGCTCTGCTTTTTCTGTGTGTGGAAGAGCAGTCTCTGAAGTCTCTGCTTCATCTTCTCAGAGGAACTCCAAGCCAAAATTTATCTGGCACACTCTCTCCAAGCATCGGCAATCTGACAAACCTGCAGATCATGTGAGTACTCAATTACAGATAGCAATTGGATATTGGTGAAACTTCTCCCTCATTTATGATTTAGATAATGGTCCTTTTATAGTCTCCTCCAGAACAACAACATATCAGGACCCATCCCACAAGAGATTGCGAGGCTCTCAAATCTCAAGACCCTTGACCTCTCCAACAACTATTTCAATGGTGAAATCCCTACCTCCATCAGCTACCTGAGTAGCCTTCAGTACCTGTAAGTGCAAAGTGCTAGAATCTCTTTCGCATCTAATTGTCTGCAACACCAAATCTTTATCTTTAGCTTGATGATCTTTGTCTAATGAAACCAGGAGGCTCAACAACAATAGTTTGTCTGGAGCAGTTCCTCTGTCTTTGACCAACCTGACACAGCTTGCATTCCTGTAAGTCACATGACTTGTGTAGTATGCTGATTCATTCATCTTCCAGGAACTGTGTAGCTGAGAGCAATGTGGTGCATGAATCAGGGACTTGTCTTACAATAACTTGAGTGGTCCTATTCCAAGTTTTGCATCTAAGACATTCAAGTAAGATTCTTGGCAACTCCCTTGTGTTACATCAACTTTGTTTTCTTTAACATATGGTACACTGTTCCATTGTGATTGACCAAATCAAATAGTTCTATGTGGTCAGGACTGAAATACTAGCTTCTTTTCTTGCACAGTATCCTGAAATCCTGCTTTCGCAATGAGTCTGTCGGGATATAGTTATTGCCAGTCTAACGAGTTTATCGATGTATCTATGCTAATATTGGTCAGAGCAACGTAAAAAGCTCAACACTTCTCCACCAAGATTGTTTTCTGAAATTGTTTCTTGATTCATTGTGCAGCATCGTTGGAAATCCTTTAATCTGCGCTACTGGTACAGAGAAAGAGTGCTTAGGGATGATGCCGATGCCGATTTCCTACAACTTGAGTAATTCAGAGAGTAATTACATGTCTAGTTGATATCTTCTTTGCTGTCTTAGATAATATTCTAGCATAAATCTATTAGGAGTGGTATCTTGCGCCCGGGTTTTGTCCCTTTTGAATGCATGAAAAATCAATACGCAAAATGATAATTGAATTTGTGCAAACAATGTGTAATTGTTAGAAATCTGGTGAGTTTAGGGAATGAATCATATGATTGTTGAGAGAAGACAATTCCAGAGCCTGAGTAGCATGGTAACAACTTGTTCTTCTACATTCATTTTGCGCTTTCCTCTGTCTACCGGCACACAAATATGCTCAAATGTACACATGCAAAAGCCATTCATGTCGAAGTTTATTTTGTTGTCGATCACTTGATTGTTTTGCCATTATATGAAACTCTGTATATCTTCTACCTTCACTAATTCTTCGATCTTGCTTCCAAATCTGACTTCCTTCCATATATCAAAAAGGCACTGCAACCCCAGGAAGACAAAGAAATCACAAAGTAGCTTTGGCTCTCAGCTCCAGCATTGGATTAGCCTGTTTGATAGTTCTTGTTGTTGGACTGCTTCTCTGGCGGAGGCAAAGACGTGTACAACAAATCCTTTTTCAAGTTGATGGTGAGTAACCATGCAAGAACTATGCATTAGCATCTTAATTTCTGCATTGAGTTTACAACAAAGTCATCTCTTCGATTGATTCAGAACGGCACGACGAGGAAGTCTGCCACGGAAATTTGAAGAAGTTTCAGTTTAGGGAGCTGCAGGTTGCGACCGATAACTTCAGCAGCAAGAACATACTAGGCAAAGGTGGCTTTGGAATTGTTTACAGAGGTCATCTAACGGATGGAACTCTGGTGGCCGTCAAAAGGCTCAAGGATGGCAGCACCGCCAGCGGTGACATCCAGTTTCAGAGAGAAGTCGAGATGATAAGCTTGGCCGTGCATCGAAACCTCCTCAGACTATGTGGATTCTGCATGACTGCCTCAGAGAGACTGCTTGTCTATCCATTTATGTCGAATGGAAGTGTTGCTTCCCGATTAAAAGGTGACAATCCGATTTCGGCTTCTCGGTGAAATTAATGGAATTCTCTGAAATTGTGATCCTTTCTACTGATACAAACATCCATTTCTTGTTGTCCTTAGGAAAACCACCACCGGATTGGATTACAAGGAAAAGAATAGCAGTGGGAGCTGCAAGAGGACTGCTCTACCTGCACGAGCAGTGTGATCCAAAGATAATTCACAGAGATGTCAAGGCTGCTAACATTTTGCTGGATGATTACTGCGAGGCTGTAGTTGGAGACTTCGGGCTAGCAAAGCTTTTAGATCACAGGGATTCCCATGTCACCACAGCCGTAAGAGGCACCGTCGGCCACATTGCGCCGGAGTACCTCTCCACAGGCCAGTCTTCCGAGAAAACCGATGTTTTCGGATTCGGAATTCTTCTTCTGGAGCTGATTACCGGCCGAACTGCTTTAGAATTCGGCAAGTCTGTGAATCAGAAAGGCACAATGCTTGACTGGGTAAGAGTGATATATGACTGCCGTCGGTCGTAGTATCAGATGCCATAGCTTGTCAGTGATGTTTTTTGGTCGTCCAGGTGAAGAAGATCCACCAAGAGAAGAAGCTGGAGCTGCTGATGGACAAGAACTTGAAGCACAACTACGACCGAATCGAGCTCGAGGAGATGGTGAAGGTGGCGCTCTTGTGCACGCAGTTCCATCCCCGCCACCGGCCCAAGATGTCGGAGGTGGTGCGGATGCTGGAAGGCGACGGACTCGTGGAAAGATGGGAGGCGTCGCAGAGAGTCGACTCCCAAGGTTTCAAGATGCCGGAGTTGGCCTTTTCCGACCGGTGCTACTCTAATCTGACGGACGACTCCTCCATACTGATCCAAGCAGTTGAGCTCTCTGGACCGAGGTGAGAGAGCTGGAGAAGGTCTTCAGATTGGGTCATGGATATATCACAAAGATAGTCATGTTCTTGGCATGAACCGTCGCCATGGATGGATGGAGGACGAAGCAATTCTTTCTTTGAGATCGTGGAAGGGACTATTCGGTGAGGAAGTGATGGCTATGTTGATGGATTTTGTTGTACATATGCATTAGATTTCGTGTTATTTTCCATTATTTTTTTTTCTTCTGTTTTTATATTAAATATTTTTATGAATTTTGAAGGACATGCATCTTTCAGCATCATTAAATTAGATAAAAAAATTATATATTTAATTAAATTCAGAATACTTAATTTTTTATTGTAATATATTTTTTTAAAAATTATCACCTCATATCATTAATATTAATTATACTCTTATCAATATATGTTATCATTTTAAATAATTATTTTTTATTTTGCTCTTTATCGAAGAGCTACATAGTTATTATGGAATATCCATCTTAACATTTATTATTGTTGAGACTAATGACTTTTGTTATTTTATTGAATATTTGCTAAATAAATAACTGGAAAATATTGGATCATATTTCATATGAGACAGCATTATTTTTCTCTTCCACCAATTAATGACTAAAACTTTGTAGAAAGAGCTTCTCATAATTATCACAATCCAATAGAATCGATTGTCGCATATTTAATTTAAAAATATTTTTAAAACAAATCTATAGTAAAAATATAAAATATTAAAACTAATTTAAAAATAAAAGTTGTATAAAAATGACAATAATAATCAACATTATTTACATAAACATTGGTGATAATTACACTAAATAATATTAATTTTAATTTATTTCTCATGTCAACCCCTTATTAGCGTAAATACCCTTTTAAATAAATAAAATATATATATATGTTAAAGGTTTTTAAGTCATCTTTTTATTACATTACAAAATCGGATCGATTTTATATAATCCGCTCAGATTATCTATTGACTAGTCTGACAATTCATTTTGATTTTTCAAGACATTCAATCTAATAATTGATTCAAATAAGTTACTCGATTTTTCTGATCCGACTAATCGATTCAATTCAATAATCATGGGTTCATTTATCCAATCGGTTCGATCCGGTTCAATAATAATAGCTTGAAGCTATCAAGGGCGACTATCCATTATTTTTAAATCCAACTAGCATTTAAGTTTTACCCCATGTCGTTACTAAAGGTTAATTATATATTATCTCATTTAGTTAGTTATTTTTAATGATTTTTATATTTTAAATAGTTATATTGACATCCATATAATTATAAATATCTAGATCTATTTATTCTAACATAATTAGTTTTACTAACAAAAATATACAGACAAAAGGTAAAAAGATAATCTTAACCAATGATGACTTTACTAAGATCATAGATGGATATTATGGATGAAAAGAACAACGATAAATGGTAAAGATCATTCTACCTCTGTGTTGATGTTGACGTAATTATCCAACGATAAAAAAAAAAAAAAAAAAAAGCTCAACTTACGCATCGGCCCACCACATCGGTAGTTCATATATGCTCCACACAAACATTAATTATCAGATAAATGACATTATGGAGGAAATAAATCATTAATGATAACAACAGCTGTCTCAAATGTTTGGGCAGTCTCATAGAATTATTACATGACTTCATAAATATTTGATGTTGACATATAGACCAGCCGAACGCAAGAATAAGCTCAAGTGTTCACAAACCTGCAGCTCTTCCTCACTTCTCCACCTGCAGGATTGGTGATGTTCCCCATCTTGACCATGGAGTCAGAGAAATCCTTGAAGAAGGCGATGGGGTCCGCCCAGTACTTCTCCACGATGTGGGCGGTCTCGAACCCTAACAGGCTCGAGTACATCTCCTGGTCGGAGTTAAGAAGGCCGGTCCCTTTGATTAGGCTTTCGAAGAAGGCGTTGTCGAAGAGGGTGGGCGAGACGTAGTCCATCGGGGAGACCCTGTCGTCTCCTCCGTTCACGGGGCACGTCTCTTTGAGCTTGCTGAGGTACACCTGCGCCGACGCGTCGTACTTCGACGTGAGTTCGAAGTCCCCGTAGATCCTGTCTCGGAAGTTGGTGCACCTCGACATGCCGATGGTGTGGGAACCTGAAAGCTTAGCTCCATTATTACTGGTCTTCTTCGTTACAGGGAATTAAGATGACGATCGTACCTACGAGGGCGATCATGTCGGTGACGGAGAGGCCTTTGGCCAAGAACTTGGTGATGAGGGTGGCGAGTCCCTGCTGCGGAGTGGGGATGTCCGAGTTGGCTTGATCCAAGCTTGCAGTCTTGGAATCCAACCTTCCCACCGGCACATCCCAGTATGGCCCTCCGACCTGCTCGTTTCGAGGAATAGAAGCTCAAAGTTAGCATGGCTGTGAATCCAAGACCGATCGAGTTACATGGGTTTGTGGCTTTGGGAGAAACCAGAATGGTGGCATCACGAGCTGCTATGGCGAGGAGATCGGCGCAGGAGACGACTCCGGGGCACTCCGCCTCCAGCTTCTGCTTGATCCTGTCCACCAGCTCGAAGCCCTGCAGCGAGTTCACGTTCTGGTCCGCGTGCTTCTCTCCGATAAGGGTGACCGTGTCGTCCAGCAGAACCGATCCGTCGCAACCCTAAACATGTAGATGGAGCAGTTCAGCACGTGGCTGCATGCAGGATTAATCCCTTCACACTCTCGCCCACCTGCACGAAGCAGTCGTGGAAATGGAGGCGGATGATGAAGGCGGCGTTGCGGGGGTTGGCTTGCACCGCGCACGCCATCTCCGCCCGGACGATCTCCTCCGCGGTCGGGCACGTCTTCGAGTAGTAGCTCAAGCTCAGCCGCGAAGGGTCCTGTGCCCGTGAGGTGGTGGTGGCAGTCGCGAGGAGACAAGCCATGAGGAGTACGAGGAGAGGAGTAGAGCTGCAGGAACTGCTGTTGGCCATCGCGTTTGCTGTGTCCCCTTCGTGCTTGGAAGAGACACGATGCATGATTTATTATCTTATATGCAGGACATGGCGGGTGAACTGGTCCAAGAGGAGGCGAGGAGGCGGCTTCGAGTCAAGAGGGGGATCAACCACCATCGGTGAGGTTGGTGGAACGAGCAAGGATAAAGCTTAGTTGGGTGGGTGGCATGGGCTAACAAATCCTGGAAATAAGGAAAATATATGCATGTGTCCAACGAACTAGAAAAATGGATTTGCAGACAAGAAGAAACATGAAGCCAAAATAAGGTCTTTGGTTGACATCATGCGAGAACTCTTCTTTTCCGAAGAAACCAAAGGCCACAGTTCATCTTTATTTACTTCTTATGCTACGAAATCACACGTTTTAAGATTGGCGTACCTTTGTAGGCTTTTAACCTAAAGATTCACATGCTGGTAGAAAAATCTGAACCCAAATTTGAGTGGTTTGAACACTCGTAACTTTTTCAAGCAAACGAGTGCTGAATCTTAGAACTTCCTCCAGTCTTATGGGTTGTGCATTAAACCCATCTTGCAGCACTAACTACAAAATCTTCAGGCTCAATTTTTGTTTTTTTGTTTCGATTTAGGCAACACCAAATACAGATAATGTTCCAATATGAAACAAATTATTGGCAACAAAATTAACCCATATACTTAAACGGTGCAAGCAATATAAGTAGTAAATTGCGGTGCATGCACACAAGAAGTTACTCAGAAGATTAAAAGAAATTAGGAACTGAGGAGTCTGCAGACACACCTTTAAGCTCCACACCAATCTTTTCCACTTGCGATAACTGGACAATTGCTAACATTATACATAATTCAAACACAAACGCTTAAAAATTGTTCTTATCAATAATATTCCATTGGCTTTGCCTAAAAGGCCCCATCTTATCATAACCGGGCAAGAGATGTAAACAATGGTTACTAAATTAACTATTCCACTATGAAGAAAACAATATGAAAACAATAAATAAATGATTACAAAAACGAAAAAGTTGTCACTAACTTCCCATCTTATGCATGCATTAAAATCATGCAGATGAGAGAACAGTTGTCACTAACTTGTGTGTTTTCAGAACACCGCTTGGATCCGGACAGCGTTCTTTAAGAAGTGCATCACCAGCATTCACTGACCTGGCTCATGAATTGCAAGAGATTGCACCTTCCATGAAGCTAAGCCTTCAACCAAGAAGGATTTTATCATCTTCACCGCCGGCATCATCATCATCATTCTGGGACCTTTAATTTCTCGTCGATAGCGCTTTGCAATCCTCACACATCATTTGGTGAGATGCTGTGAACAATCAGTGCAAACAAAGATCAAAACATTTGATAAGAGCACAAAATACTGTAAACATTTGATGTCCTCTAGTAGCATATCCATTGGCAACCATGTCCTGATAACCAAAAAAAAATCACAATGAAGATAACCACAGTTTTCAGAAATCTCAATAACGAGATGATATTAGTAAACCTAAAAGTTATCAGATGCAGATATTTGAGTACAAACAAATTCAGAAAAACAAGCATGATAATGCTTCGAGTTTGGTCAGCATCGCACAAAATTAAAACCCTTCTTTAAGCACAGGCCTTCCAACGACAACACAGCCCAACCAATCTGCCCAGCCTGTTATTATTAGAATTCTTCAATATTACATTTGATATTAGAACTAACAATTCAATCATCAGATCTGCCTAATAATCCCAGATTTCAGCATTTTTCCTTTTACTACCAGTGGGGGGAGCAAATTAATCATTGAAGTAGATGGATGGGTCCTCAGATTGAACATGCCAGTGGAACCCAAACGAGAGAACCTGACGTCAACAATCTGATCCACTTTTGAGAACAAGATATGATCGAACTATTGGTCGGCTTCAGATCCTTAATGGATCCTCTTTGGATTTGAGACCACATCCAAAGACAGAACATGTTATTCAATCCAATAATCCAATTCATTTTGTTGCCTATTAAAAATTTATAATAGCCAACTCTTGCAACTTATTTTTACAATAAAACATATTAGTAAAAGTTAACATGTCGGTCCAAGGCATGAACTACAAGGCTGCTTTCAGTGATCACGAGAGATCCGTTAACACCATGGCAAGAACATGGCAACATCGTGCTGACTAGGCATAAAACTCATGTTGGCCAACACAAACCCTAAATCAATCTTTATCCATATGACGCATAAATCAAGCACCATCAATTTCATATTTTGATGCAATAAATATCAAAAGAATAGGACAGGTCCAACTGGATACGTTCCAGATTTATATCACATTTGTATTATTAGCTTAGATTTAGATCATAAGTCCCATCAACATGCTGTCTTGATGATCATTTGTGCTGAAGTGCTAATCAACAGGCCCTTGTGGTGGCCATTTGGGCTAAAGTACTAGTCATGCATTAGGCCCATGTTTTCATTCTGATTTCTGTTATTCAACCAACAACTACTACTAAATTGCTAGAAACTTGGTTGCCATGCTACAGGTTAAAAAAAAAAGGATATCATGATGTCAATACAGATTAATCAGTATCAACTATAATTATTTACGAATTCAAACCAGGATGAAACAATTTGGCAACACAAAATCAAGAACAAAAGGAGTTAAAAATACACAAAGGAGCTTGACCAGGTAAATAAAAACCGATCAGATTAAAAACCATTTGGACAATACATAAAGAGATATCTATTAATCATCTTGAAGATGGCACTTATTTTACTTGCAAGTTATGGATTATTACTCACATTATAATTGATTAACTTCTTAAACTCCTTCCAGACCATTTACAACCCAAATTCGCCAAAAGTCATGTATTCTTGCTGTCATTTGGTCAAGATCACTTTGTAACCTGCTTCTTTCTTCAAGCGATCTGCTATGTTTGTCTGAATCCTGCATGTAACAGAAAAATAAATTCAGCCAGCATCCTGCATACCATTCAGGAACATACAGGGAATGCTAGTAAAGTCTGTCCAATAATCTTCAGAATCTACTGATATGTGTAAACCTGAACAGATATTATGTCATAGCATTATGAAAGTAAAATTACTTGAAGCTAGCAAATATGCCTATGAAGCTGCAGTAGAGAAATGGGAGAGGAAAAAGACAGTCCTTGCTAAAAGTCCTATCAAATATATTTTCATGGTTGTTTCTGCAGCTGCAGTTAACCTGGAACTGTGCCGAATAGCAAGAGAAGGTAAAATGTTCAACCAGCAAAATCAAAGACACATAAATGAACATCTGCAAATTCCTATTTATGCTAATATAACAAAAGTTTGTTTTAATCTCAAAATATTATCCTCCACAGCAAAAGGCTAGTGAAAACATGCCAGGCAGTTACAGAGAATCATATCTTACCAATAAATTCTGCATACTCAGCAGAATATGCTCAATGGCTGCTTTACTCCTTGAAAGACTTCTATGGAGCCTTGCATAATTATGCATAAAGGTGAGGATACATGACACTGCATGTATTCTGCTTGAGCTCTCAAATCCATATTTAGCACAGGATTGAGAAGGAAGCAGAATGCAGTCTTCCATGAGAAAGTAATCGAGTGACTTCAACACAAGAAGCAAGAGCTTGTCACTTGCAAAAAAAAGGATGATACAAGGCTTTACATAATAATCAAATATGCTCATCTGATTAAATCGATGAGCCACATTAGGATCTTCAGATATGCACTGTGCGAAAGGAAGAAAAACCAAGTAAGAGAGCATATTTTTAGTTATAAAACTATGAAATATAAAATTGACTCAGTAATTTGTTGTTTATGCACTGTGCCAAAGGAAGAAAAACCATATAAGCAAGCATATTTTTAGTTATAAAACTATGAAATATAAGATCCACTCAGTAATTTGTTTAAACAACAGCTTCAGCATATTGTTCCAAAGAGTTCAATGATCAAATCATCCAGCCAATGACTTACCAATACACAAGAAAATAATAAAAAGGATTTGATTACTACTTGTATTTGCACAAAAATATAACCAGCAATATCAAAGCATCTAAATGAGACAAATGAATGTTATTCAGCTGAAGTTGAAGTTACTCCAATCAATGGTATGCCAGAACATACCATAACACCAAGAAGGGGATGCAGGCGGGAGTGGGAAGTGGGGAGGGAGGAGGGAGAAGGAGAAGAGGAGAAGAGAAAAAGAGAGGAGAGTACTGGGCGTATCGTGGGGGCAGGCGGTGGCAGCCTATAGCAGGCAGGCGAGCTGCATCCTGGCTATTGCAGGTGGCATGAGAGAGTTTGGCGCAAGAGAGGCATCACAACGTGGGTAAGGGGCTTAGTGTTAACCTAATTAAAAGAAACAGTTGGAAACAAAACTGAACCAGGTGGTATGTACAGGTCCAAATGAAATGTAAAGCCTTGATTCCAATGATAATTTTAGATTTGGGGTGCTAACCTATGAATCAGATGGAAAAGAGGAACTTATATCCAATATTCAGTAAATACGTATTGGCAGTAGGCACAGTGAATCAAGCAAACTAAATGTTATTGTTCCCACAAATGTAGACGGTAATACAACAACCTACATAAAGAGGGAAAAAAAAAGAGTTTCTTATTTACTACATTTTGTCTAATATGCCCTCATTACAGCGTCTTGCCTTCTTTCACCTGCACTATGAAAAATGTAAAGAACCCTATAATTCCTTTTAGGATGATCAATGAGTTTTGATCTCTTTTGCCAATAAATTTTCCATGCAGTAACTTGGCAAAATGGATATTAAGCTGCTGTATTTCCCTCCAAAAATGAACAAAGAGAACAAAAACAAAGAGAGAACCATTAAGATCTACTATTTCAAAAGCTAGCTTAACAAAAATAATCGGAAGCAAGAAATTCAAAGCCCTAACCACTGCTCAGACAATATTTATTCAACTTTACAATAATTTATCGAAGAGCACAAGAAGACAGATGCATACTGAAGCAGCATCGACCATGTAACGAGAAAGCAATTTGCTTAAGTTAATAATATCGTCATCCAGAAGTTTAGTAGGCCTGGTATCGAGTGCAATGATCATTCTGAGCAACCCACGGAAATTGTCTATAGGTGGCTTTAGTGACTGCAAAAGTCAAACAAAACACAGTGAGAACTTAATATTTACTTAGCAGGAGAAATTTTCAAAATAAGACTCATTTTTTAATTAAGTGAGCGAAATGGCATCAAGAGTAAACACATTATAAGAACAGGATTTAAGAAGCACCAATGTGGATACTCCTTTTTTTCTAAAAGTAAGGAAACATGTGAGGAATATATTGATGAAGGATGTGTATATACCATTTCATTTAATATATTCTTGCAAAGCAACTTAAGCATTATACAGCTGTCACCCATCTGAGTAAGGCATCCAAACACAGCATCTGTGAGAGACTTGAAGGTCTTTCGATTTGAAACATTCCCATGATTTTTCTCAACAAGAAACTTTTCTGAAATGAAGTGCAACAGACACAAATCAGCATTGGTCAAAAGAACGTTCTGCCGCTTCTTACTCTAAAATATATTTTAGTTCAGCCATCAAGAAAATGTATCATTTCCTTGAAAATTTACAAGCTGACATTTAAAGCCTTAAGTATACTCAAGTTGAAAAATCAAACATATGCTACATGAAACTATCAGAAACCTCCACAAAGACGAAGACGAGTAGACTTTAATATTCAGTCAGCTTATATATCCTTGACCTTTATGCTAGATCAAGCAAACAGCAGTAGCAACTGCATAGGAGCTGAATATGCAACAGCAGTCCAAGGATGAATATCCAAATGAAAGCTAAGCTCCTAATCATGACCCATGAAATGAGCTACAGAAAGTATTTCTGCAGTACAATTAGCTCATAAGGACCACCATTGTACAACCACTTATCAATAGATGTTGCTTCCCAGATTTGGTAAAAATTTAAATCTGTAGCTGCAGATGCAGGTATAATAGCATGAGAGATAATATTATTTCCATAAAATAGAGGATTTTGGTTTTTTTCTTTAAGAGTTTTCATCTAAGCACGCCAATTGATGTGTTAAGTTAGTCCTTTTGCATCTACAACTTTCAGTATATATGTCATCCAACAGTTGGAGTTTGATCTGTATTTTGTTAAGACAGTAATGAACAAAACTCCCACCAACTGATTAATCTTGATAAGCCAGTTTTTGATAAGCAGCAGCAATTAGAAATCATTTCATGGGGAGAAGAGAAGAAATGAAGATTAGTTTCTGTGAGGGTTGGGAACCAAGTCCTACAGCACTCAATATGCTTTTTAGCTTTATAGCATGACAATTACTACCCGCATAGACTGGCATATTTTAGGTATTGTTCGTTAACAATGTTAGTATGCTTAGTAGGGTGTTTTTAACAAATTTTAAATGTTTTAACTAATAACATATCATCTATGATACTCATCTCGAACAACATATCATCTACGATAAGTATCATTTGAGGATCTAAGAATATTCTGGTTATATTGACACATAATAAATATAGTATCTTAGTTAAAAACAATATATGATAATGAGACAAGAAGACTATCACAGTCCACCATAATTCAATTAAAAAAATTACATGATATGCTAATGATTAAAACATTATATAAATGTTTAAAGCATTAAAATATTATTTATAAAGTTAAAAAGCAGGTTGAGTGGCAGAGGGGGTTAGAGGATATACTGGCAATGACATCACAATTATAGGCATGGTATGTGACAAGTGACTCTGGGTAATTGGATATCTTATTTAACCTGAAACTCAAATACTTCAAATATAATAAACCGGAAGATACCAGAATGTAAGAGACTTGTCAAACAAACTATATATAGCAAAAATGTAGATTTTTAAAACATCAATTTCATAAACCAAATGAAACACAGAAAGGCAAAGAGAAGGTATAAAAATGTATCAGAAACAAATGTCTTGAAAATGTAGAAAAAAAAAACAGAATGAAAACTAGTAATAGCCAGAAAGTGATTAAGCTTACCAGGAAAAACTTTAAACCGTGCAACTTGAGTTACCAAGAAACCAATATACTCGGAAATTGGCACATGACCGGCTTTATATGCAGATTGCAAAACCTCAACAATTCTTAACAGTATGAGTGGTTCCATATCGTTACCTGAATTAGGAGGTATAATATATAGACTTACTGAAATTGGAAAAGGAAAAGACAATATGTTACACTTATAAAGTAAAAGGAGTGCAAGAGAAAGGGAACATGAACATCATATGCTAAATAAGAAAAGCTAAACATCATACAACTAAACCCCAAAAGCTCCATGGATGGTATGCCAGCAGATACCAGTTGAATACCAATTAGCTTTCTCAAGGAAAAGAAGAAGTAAAAACAATATAAATGTCAATACAGTAAATATAAGACAGGAACTTAAACTTCTTTTCATATTCATAAAGGTTAAGAATGAGACCAAAAACTCAGGTGTAAAATGAATGCTTACATAAGCAGCAATAGGTCAATGACTCCAAGAAATCTAAACTCAAACTTGAGAAGTAGTATAAGCAGCAGATGGCAAGTTCCTGGCAATCACGGGGAAGCTTCATAAAAGGTCCATAATGAACTGATCCTGCATCTTCTGCACAACACCAAGCACATGTGCAATTTAACATGGAGAGGAACTAGAGGAAGCATTTTACATATCGAGAACAGCTAATCAAAGTAGTTATAAATACACGAGAAAAAATAATTTATAGCATGTGTGATACTCACTCTTAGTGCCATAAAATTCTCTCAAAGTAAATTGGAGGCAGTCATACTCGATACCAAAGGCCGAATTTGGCATTGAAGACTGTCCAATTCGAAGAAGAATTTTCAAAACAACCTGCCAGCACTCTAATGAGTATATTAAAAAAAATGATGAAAATTGATACTAAGCAACTGCAAACTGTAGTGAACAAACTACTAAGGCATGATAGAAAACATAATACTATCATTCATCATAATTTTATCCATCAGTGTGTCAGGGTTATGCATTTCAGTTAGTCACCACAGTATAATATATTAATGCAGTCCTGATGAAAGCCTTTCATCAGTTTTGCTTGCTTCTATATATCTCCTTTTGTTCCTTTATAAACAATCTATTGGAGAGGAATATCAATCTATACCGCCCAATATCATTAAATAAAATAACAATAACATAAATCATAAATGTTATTATACCAGTACTAAGCTATACACTTTACTATCAATACTTAGGACAGCAGTGAATACTGATCCATAGCTACTGATACATTTGCAATTTAAACCTTGCTCTAAAAGGCTACTAACTCCACTGCAAATGAATAAACTTGTGGCAAATTGTCAACAACCATATATGTGACTAACAATTACTGTTTCATGAAATGATGATGTGCTGATACATTCCAGCATGGTACAATTTAATGTCATACTGGTCAGCATCCGTCTTGTGCTGGCTAGCACAAACCTAAAAAATTGATCAAGCCAAATGGCATTATGGCAGCACCTCAAACACAGATTGGCATGGTGCACACCAATACCTTGCTAGCACAGTATGTTTCAATTATAAAACATCTTTTGGATCTCTATTCTCTTTCTATCTTATGCAAGGATCATAATTTCGTATAACATTACTATACCAGCCAGAGCTCGAACCGGTACCATGCCAGTCCAATACGCACCAAGTTTTCAAAAAAGCCTAAAAAATCTGAAAAAATAAAAAGAAAGGAATTGTCTAGTACAAAGCCAGTAGTACCACCCTCTACCAGGCAGTAGTAGCCTTGTACTGGATGTACCAGATGGTACAAGCCCTATACTACATGGTATAGGTCCAGTACCGAGTGTACCACTAGTTTATCGTGGTCCATGTCCCAGTAACATGACAGACAGTAGATACCAAACCATACAGGGTGGTATTGCAAACCTAGATCTTATGTCCACAATATTGTCAACCAGCCCCATAAATTGTAATTCACACATCCTGAAAATTGCAACAAACAATATACCTCATTGTCACTGGAATCTAAAATGATGACATCACATTATTATGTAGATATAGTTTTCGTGTAACTATTATTTACCCATTACTATACTACTTTTTACAAGTACAATAACTCCCCTGGTTTGAATAGTACACTTTTACACTAATTAATTAAAAAGTATAGAGCACCATCACATATATGCATAGTGAATGAGATGAAATATAGCTAAGGCTCATGAAATCACAAGGACAGTAAAAAGAAAAGCCAACTTGCATGAAAACATAAATAACATGAACAAAGGCAAAACTAGAAACAAATATCAGAACCACCATATATCACAACATAAAGAGACCTTGACGTGGTTTAGGTTGAGTTTATACTTTTCTTAATATTCCATAATTTTGTCAAGTTATCTTGTGGTTGCTTTTCTCGTATGTTAGATCGATCTAGTAATTTTCCTGTATGTTTCACAGTGGAAGCCTACTGAAGTTGCATGCCTTGATTCTAGTTTTACAAAAAAAAATATTAGGTATAAAAAATATTAAACCATTGATGCTGTAGCCTGTGCAATCAGTGATCATTTTGAAACAGTAATGGAATTGACTGTTTCACTTTTTCTACCTAATTAGTATATTTTTCAACATTTATCTCAAACTAAAAGGTCCACAACAAAATTATGCAGTAGGAAGAAGGGACTTATATGGCCTTGAGAAACTCAGAGCTTTTGCAGTGTTGGTTTTCGCTAATTGCCTTTCGGCATCTACTAACACTTCTATTTTGTCAATCAACAAGTATTTCTGTGGAAGTAGCACATGTTTAAGCAATAACCTACCCAAATATAGCATATTTTATAAAGTGCATCATAGGCATAGCCATAACCTACAGATCAAGAGCGAAAATTAAATCAGTAACCAACAAGATACCAATGATACGTGAGCATACCATCGTGGTAGATGGGTGTTTGTAACCTAGGTGCAATAGAATCCTTGGAAGCTCTCTCATCCAAGCAATCTGGTGGCGTAGCAAATCTTCATAAGTGGCTGCACATGTCGGCAAACCAAGATTGCTTGTCTTGCAATGAAGAGGAAAAGGAGTCAAATAGAAATTGTAACTTACAATATTCAAGTTAAATATTCTATATGATTTGCTTCAACAAGGTAAATCAAGAATACCAAATAAAACATTAAAATCAATTTCAAAATGTTTTTAGAAAAACAGAAGTAATATATGATATTGGAGCTTACAACAGAAAGCAATTCCTCCACCACACACAGATATGCTATATAGAGCCTGGAATCCACCTTGCATTCCTTGAATGAATAAGTAAAGGCCTGAAACCATATTAAGATTTTTAAGCAGAATCACCCCTCCATAAGAAAAATAACGACAAATTGCATAAATTCCTTTTACGAAACTTGACAACACTTCTAAAATAAATTTGTCAAATGCAAACAAACCTCAAGAAGCCTGGCCTTCCAGGAGCCCGTAACCTGTGAAAGAAGTCTTGGTGTAAACGGTAATAGAGAACCTATGTGCTTTTCCGTAAGCACCCTGTTCAGTGGTGTATTAGTTCCAGCCTGCAAAAGAGAAGTCATGCCCAATTTTAGCAAATAATCCACAGAAAACTTCAAATGCAAAATTCATC